>NC_071625.1:30569181-30736538 GCF_014839835.1 Dryobates pubescens | reverse complement strand
GAATGTGCTTGGTTCTTTTGGAAAATGCTGGTTTCCCCTGAAAATCAAGACGTTTCAGCTGGATATCGGCAGATGGAGTCTGGAAATCTTGTGCTGTAATTGTGAACTCTACTGGCTTGTGGTGGAAACGGATTCTGCTTGTTATCTGGGGATTTAGGAAAGAAATCTCCTTGTTCTATGCCTAAAATGCTGATTCCTCTTGAAAATCATCAGGTTTCATCTGGAAATTGACAGAATGAGTCTGGAAATCTTGCGCTTTGGTTCTGAACTCTACTCGATTGTGGGGTGAAACTGGGTTTCTGCTGTTTTTTTGACAATTGTGGCCAGAAATCTGCTTGTTTTATGTTGAAATAGATGCCTTCCCCTGAAAATCATCAAGTTTCAGCTGGAAATTATCACAGTATCACAGTACCACAGTAACTAAGGTTGGAAGAGACCCCAAGGATCATCAAGTCCAACCTGTTCCAACAGACCTCACAACTAGATCATGGCACCAAGTGCCACGTCCAATCTCCCCTTGAACACGTCCAGGGACGGCGACTCCACCACCTCCCTGGGCAGCCCATTCCAATGACGAATGACTCGCTCAGTGAAGAAATTTTTCCTCACCTCGAGTCTAAACCTCCCCTGGCACAACTTGAGACTGTGTCCCCTTGTTCTGGTGCTGGTTGACAGATTTGGTGTGGAAATCTTGTGCTTGGATTCTGAACTCTTACGGGTTTTGGTGGAATATTTCGTTTCTGCTCGTTTTTTTCACAATTTAGGCCAGAAATCTGCTTGTTTTATGTTGAAATACGTGTCTTGTGAAGATAATCAACAAGTTTCAGCTGCAAATCGTCAGCTTGAGTCTGGAAATCCTGTGCTTTGATTCTGAACTCTACTGGATTGTGGTGGAAAAAACATTGTCTGCAGTTTCTGTGTTGATTTAGATAAGAAATCAGCTTGTTTGATGTTGCCACTGCAGGTTCCTCATAAAAATCAAGGTGTTGCTGCAGGAAATCAACAGATTGGGACTGGAAATCCTGGGCTTTGATTCTGAACTCTACTGACTGTGGTGGAAAACTCGGTTTCTGCTATTTTTTTGACAATTTAGGCCAGAAATCTGCTTGCTTTATGTTGAAATAGGTGTCTTCCCATGAAAATCAACAAGTTTCTGCTGGAAATCGTCAGATTGCGTCTGGAAATCCTGTGCTTTGATTCTGAACTCTTATGGGTTTTGGTGGAATATTTGGTTTCTGCTGGTTATGTGACTTTTTAGGTAAGAAATGTGCTTGTTTCTTTTGGAAAATGTTGGTTTCCCCTGAAAATGAAGACGTTTCAGCTGGAAATCAGCAAATGGAGTCTGGAAATCATGTGCTGTAATTGTGAACTCTACTGGCTTGTGGTGGAAACGGATTTTGCTAGTTATGTGAGGATTTAGGAAAGAAATCTTCTTGTTCGATGCTGAAACTGCTGATTCCTCATGAAAATCAAGAGGTTTCATCTGGAAATCGACAGATTGAGTATGGAAATCTTGTACTTTGATTCTAAACCCTACTGGATTGTGGTGGTAAACTTGGTTTCTCCTCGTTTGTTGACAATTTAGGCCAGAAATCTGCTTGTTTTATGTTGAAGTAGGTGTTTTCCCATGAAAACCATCGAGTTTGACCTGGAAATCGCCAGGTTGAGTCTGGAAATCCTGTACTTTGATTCTGAACTCTTCTGGATGGTGGGGGAAAACTTGTTTTCTGCTCGTTTTTTTGAAAATTTAGGCCAGAAATGTGCTTGGTTTATGTTCAGATAGGTGTCTTCCCAGGAAAATCAACAAGTTTCAGCTGGAAGTCATCTGATTGAGTCTGGAAATCCTGTGCTTTGATTCTGAACTCCCCTGGATCGTGGTTGAAAAACATTGTCTGCAAATTATATGATGATTTTGATAAGCAAACTGCTTGTTTGATGTTAAATCTGCAGGTTCCTCATAAAACTCATGGTGTTGCTTGAAGAAATCAACAGATTGAGTCTGGAAATCCTGTGCTTTGATTCTGAACTCTACTGGATTGTGGTGGAAAAAACATTGTCTGCAGTTTATGTATTGATTTAGATAAGAAATCAGCTTGTTTGATGTTGCCACTGCAGGTTCCTCATAAAAATCAAGGTGTTGCTTGAGGAAATCAACAGATTGAGTCTGGAAATCCTATGCTTTGATTCTGAACTCTACTGGATTCTGGTGGAAAACATGGTTTAAGCAGGTTATGTGATGATTTAGATAAGAAATCAGCTTGTTTGATGTTAACACTGCAGGTTCCTCATAAAACTCATGGTGTTGCTTGTGGAAATCAATAGACTGAGTCTGGAAATCCTGTGCTTTGATTCTGAAGTCTACTGGATTGTGGGGGAAAACTTGGTTTCTGCTAGTTTTTTGACAATTTAAGCCAGTAATCTCCTTGCTTTATGTTGAAATAGGTGTCTTCCCCTGAAAATCAACAAGTTTCAGCTGGAAATCGTCAGATTGAGTCTGGAAATCGCGTGCTTTCATTCTGAACTCTTATGGGTTTTGGTGGAATATTTGGTTTCTGCTGGTTATGTGACTTTTTAGGCAAGAAATGTGCTTGGTTCTTTTGGAAAATGCTGGTTTCCCCTGAAAATCAAGACGTTTCAGCTGGATATCGGCAGATGGAGTCTGGAAATCTTGTGCTGTAATTGTGAACTCTACTGGCTTGTGGTGGAAACGGATTCTGCTTGTTATCTGGGGATTTAGGAAAGAAATCTCCTTGTTCTATGCCTAAAATGCTGATTCCTCTTGAAAATCATCAGGTTTCATCTGGAAATTGACAGAATGAGTCTGGAAATCTTGCGCTTTGGTTCTGAACTCTACTCGATTGTGGGGTGAAACTTGGTTTCTGCTGTTTTTTTGACAATTGTGGCCAGAAATCTGCTTGTTTTATGTTGAAATAGATGCCTTCCCCTGAAAATCATCAAGTTTCAGTTGGAAATTATCACAGTATCACAGTATCACAGTAACTAAGGTTGGAAGAGACCCCAAGGATCATCAAGTCCAACCTGTTCCAACAGACCTCACAACTAGATCATGGCACCAAGTGCCACGTCCAATCTCCCCTTGAACATCTCCAGGGACGGCGACTCCACCACCTCCCTGGGCAGCCCATTCCAATGACGAATGACTCGCTCAGTGAAGAACTTTTTCCTCACCTCAAGTCTAAACCTCCCCTGGCACAACTTGAGACTGTGTCCCCTTGTTCTGGTGCTGGTTGACAGATTTTGTGTGGAAATCTTGTGCTTTGATTCTGAACTCTTGCAGGTTTTGGTGGAATATTTCGTTTCTGCTCGTTTTTTTGACAATTTAGGCCAGAAATCTGCTTGTTTTATGTTGAAATACGTGTCTTGTGAAGATAATCAACAAGTTTCAGCTGCAAATCGTCAGCTTGAGTCTGGAAATCCTGTGCTTTGATTCTGAACTCTACTGGATTGTGGTGGAAAAAACATTGTCTGCAGTTTATGTGTTGATTTAGATAAGAAATCAGCTTGTTTGGTGTTGCCACTGCAGGTTCCTCATAAAAATCAAGGTGTTGCTGCAGGAAATCAACAGATTGGGACTGGAAATCCTGGGCTTTGATTCTGAATTCTACTGGATTGCAGTGGAAAACTCGTTTTCTGGTCGTTTTTTGACAATTTAGGCCAGAAACGTACTTGTTTTATGTTGAAATAGAAGCCTTCCCCTGAAAATCATCAAGTTTCAGCTGGAAATCGACAGATTTGGTCTGGAAATCTCCTGCTTTGATTCTGAACTCTACTGCATTCTGTTGGAAAACATGTTTTAAGCAGGGTACGTGAGGATTTCTATAAGAAATCTGCTTGTTTCATGTTTTCACTGCAGATTCCTCATAAAAATCAAGGTGTTGTTTGAAGAAATCAACAGATTGAGTCTGGAAATCCTGTGCTTTGATTCTGAACTCTACTGGATTGTGGTGGAAAACTCGGTTTCTGCTATTTTTTTGACAATTTAGGCCAGAAATCTGCTTGCTTTATGTTGACATAGGTGTCTTCCCATGAAAATCAACAAGTTTCAGCTGGAAATCGTCAGATTGCGTCTGGAAATCCTGTGCTTTGATTCTGAACTCTTATGGGTTTTGGTGGAATATTTGGTTTCTGCTGGTTATGTGACTTTTTAGGTAAGAAATGTGCTTGTTTCTTTTGGAAAATGTTGGTTTCCCCTGAAAATGAAGACGTTTCAGCTGGAAATCAGCAAATGGAGTCTGGAAATCATGTGCTGTAATTGTGAACTCTACTGGCTTGTGGTGGAAACGGATTTTGCTAGTTATGTGAGGATTTAGGAAAGAAATCTTCTTGTTCGATGCTGAAACTGCTGATTCCTCATGAAAATCAAGAGGTTTCATCTGGAAATCGACAGATTGAGTATGGAAATCTTGTACTTTGATTCTAAACCCTACTGGATTGTGGTGGTAAACTTGGTTTCTCCTCGTTTGTTGACAATTTAGGCCAGAAATCTGCTTGTTTTATGTTGAAGTAGGTGTTTTCCCATGAAAACCATCGAGTTTGACCTGGAAATCGCCAGGTTGAGTCTGGAAATCCTGTACTTTGATTCTGAACTCTTCTGGATGGTGGGGGAAAACTTGTTTTCTGCTCGTTTTTTGACAATTTAGGCCATAAATCTGCTTGGTTTATGTTCAAATAGGTTTCTTCCCAGGAAAATCAACAAGTTTCAGCTGGAAGTCATCTGATTGAGTCTGGAAATCCTGTGCTTTGATTCTGAACTCCCCTGGATCGTGGTTGAAAAACATTGTCTGCAAATTATATGATGATTTTGATAAGCAAACTGCTTGTTTGATGTTAAATCTGCAGGTTCCTCATAAAACTCATGGTGTTGCTTGAGGAAATCAACAGATTGAGTCTGGAAATCCTGTGCTTTGATTCTGAACTCCACTGGATTGTGGTGGAAAAAACATTGTCTGCAGCTTATGTATTGATTTAGATAAGAAATCAGCTTGTTTGATGTTGCCACTGCAGGTTCCTCATAAAAATCAAGGTGTTGCTTGAGGAAATCAACAGATTGAGTCTGGAAATCCTATGCTTTGATTCTGAACTCTACTGGATTCTGGTGGAAAACATGGTTTAAGCAGGTTATGTGATGATTTAGATAAGAAATCAGCTTGTTTGATGTTAACACTGCAGGTTCCTCATAAAACTCATGGTGTTGCTTGTGGAAATCAATAGACTGAGTCTGGAAATCCTGTTCTTTGATTCTGAACTCTACTGACTGTGGTGGAAAACTCGGTTTCTGCTATTTTTTTGACAATTTAAGCCAGTAATCTGCTTGCTTTATGTTGAAATAGGTGTCTTCCCCTGAAAATCAACAAGTTTCAGCTGGAAATCGTCAGATTGAGTCTGGAAATCCTGTGCTTTGATTCTGAACTCTTATGGGTTTTGGTGGAATATTTGGTTTCTGCAGGTTATGTGACTTTTTAGGCAAGAAATGTGCTTGGTTCTTTTGGAAAATGCTGGTTTCCCCTGAAAATCAAGACGTTTCAGCTGGAAATCGGCAGATGGAGTCTGGAAATCTTGTGCTGTAATTGTGAACTCTACTGGCTTGTGGTGGAAACGGATTCTGCTTGTTATGTGGGGATTTAGGAAAGAAATCTCCTTGTTCTATGCCTAAAATGCTGATTCCTCATGAAAATCATCAGGTTTCATCTGGAAATTGACAGAATGAGTCTGGAAATCTTGCGCTTTGGTTCTGAACTCTACTCGATTGTGGGGTGAAACTTGGTTTCTGCTGTTTTTTTGACAATTGTGGCCAGAAATCTGCTTGTTTTATGTTGAAATAGATGCCTTCCCCTGAAAATCATCAAGTTTCAGTTGGAAATTATCACAGTATCACAGTATCACAGTAACTAAGGTTGGAAGAGACCCCAAGGATCATCAAGTCCAACCTGTTCCAACAGACCTCACAACTAGATCATGGCACCAAGTGCCACGTCCAATCTCCCCTTGAACATCTCCAGGGACGGCGACTCCACCACCTCCCTGGGCAGCCCATTCCAATGACGAATGACTCGCTCAGTGAAGAACTTTTTCCTCACCTCAAGTCTAAACCTCCCCTGGCACAACTTGAGACTGTGTCCCCTTGTTCTGGTGCTGGTTGACAGATTTGGTGTGGAAATCTTGTGCTTGGATTCTGAACTCTTGCAGGTTTTGGTGGAATATTTCGTTTCTGCTCGTTTTTTTGACAATTTAGGCCAGAAATCTGCTTGTTTTATGTTGAAATACGTGTCTTGTGAAGATAATCAACAAGTTTCAGCTGCAAATCGTCAGCTTGAGTCTGGAAATCCTGTGCTTTGATTCTGAACTCTACTGGATTGTGGTGGAAAAAACATTGTCTGCAGTTTATGTGTTGATTTAGATAAGAAATCAGCTTGTTTGGTGTTGCCACTGCAGGTTCCTCATAAAAATCAAGGTGTTGCTGCAGGAAATCAACAGATTGGGACTGGAAATCCTGGGCTTTGATTCTGAATTCTACTGGATTGCAGTGGAAAACTCGTTTTCTGGTCATTTTTTGACAATTTAGGCCAGAAATCTGCTTGCTTTATGTTGAAATAGGTGTCTTCCCATGAAAATCAACAAGTTTCAGCTGGAAATCGTCGGATTGCGTCTGGAAATCCTGTGCTTTGATTCTGAACTCTTATGGGTTTTGGTGGAATATTTGGTTTCTGCTGGTTATGTGACTTTTTAGGTAAGAAATGTGCTTGTTTCTTTTGGAAAATGTTGGTTTCCCCTGAAAATCAAGACGTTTCAGCTGGAAATTGGCAGATGGAGTCTGGAAATCATGTGCTGTAATTGTGGACTCTACTGGCTTGTGGTGGAAACGGATTCTGCTAGTTATGTGAGGATTTAGGAAAGAAATCTTCTTGTTCGATGCTGAAACTGCTGATTCCTCATGAAACTCAAAAGGTTTCATCTGAAAATCGACAGATTGAGTATGGAAATCTTGTACTTTGATTCTAAACCCTACTGGATTGTGGTGGTAAACTTGGTTTCTCCTCGTTTGTTGACAATTTAGGCCAGAAATCTGCTTGTTTTATGTTGAAGTAGGTGTTTTCCCATGAACACCATCGAGTTTGACCTGGAAATCATCAGGTTGAGTCTGGAAATCCTGTACTTTGATTCTGAACTCTTCTGGATGGTGGGGGAAAACTTGTTTTCTGCTCGTTTTTTGAAAATTTAGGCCAGAAACGTACTTGTTTTATGTTGAAATAGAAGCCTTCCCCTGAAAATCATCAAGTTTCAGCTGGAAATCGACAGATTTGGTCTGGAAATCTCCTGCTTTGATTCTGAACTCTACTGCATTCTGTTGGAAAACATGTTTTAAGCAGGGTACGGGAGGATTTCTATAAGAAATCTGCTTGTTTCATGTTTTCACTGCAGATTCCTCATAAAAATCAAGGTGTTGCTTGAAGAAATCAACAGATTGAGTCTGGAAATCCTGTGCTTTGATTCTGAACTCTACTGGATTGTGGTGGAAAACTCGGTTTCTGCTATTTTTTTGACAATTTAGGCCAGAAATCTGCTTGCTTTATGTTGACATAGGTGTCTTCCCATGAAAATCAACAAGTTTCAGCTGGAAATCGTCAGATTGCGTCTGGAAATCCTGTGCTTTGATTCTGAACTCTTATGGGTTTTGGTGGAATATTTGGTTTCTGCTGGTTATGTGACTTTTTAGGTAAGAAATGTGCTTGTTTCTTTTGGAAAATGTTGGTTTCCCCTGAAAATGAAGACGTTTCAGCTGGAAATCAGCAAATGGAGTCTGGAAATCATGTGCTGTAATTGTGGACTCTACTGGCTTGTGGTGGAAACGGATTTTGCTAGTTATGTGAGGATTTAGGAAAGAAATCTTCTTGTTCGATGCTGAAACTGCTGATTCCTCATGAAAATCAAGAGGTTTCATCTGGAAATCGACAGATTGAGTATGGAAATCTTGTACTTTGATTCTAAACCCTACTGGATTGTGGTGGTAAACTTGGTTTCTCCTCGTTTGTTGACAATTTAGGCCAGAAATCTGCTTGTTTTATGTTGAAGTAGGTGTTTTCCCATGAAAACCATCGAGTTTGACCTGGAAATCGCCAGGTTGAGTCTGGAAATCCTGTACTTTGATTCTGAACTCTTCTGGATGGTGGGGGAAAACTTGTTTTCTGCTCGTTTTTTTGAAAATTTAGGCCAGAAATGTGCTTGGTTTATGTTCAAATAGATGCCTTCCCCTGAAAATCATCAAGTTTCAGCTGGAAATCGAGAGATTTGGTCTGGAAATCTCCTGCTTTGATTCTGAACTCTACTGCATTCTGTTGGAAAACATGTTTTAAGCAGGGTATGTGAGGATTTATATAAGAAATCTGCTTGTTTGATGTTTTCACTGCAGATTCCTCATAAAAATCAAGGTGTTGCTTGAAGAAATCAACAGACTGAGTCTGGAAATCTTGTGCTTTGATTCTGAACTCTACTGGATTGTGTGGGAAAACTTGTTTTCTGCTCGTTTTTTGACAATTTAGGCCATAAATCTGCTTGGTTTATGTTCAAATAGGTGTCTTCCCAGGAAAATCAACAAGTTTCAGCTGGAAGTCATCTGATTGAGTCTGGAAATCCTGTGCTTTGATTCTGAACTCTACTGACTGTGGTGGAAAACTCGGTTTCTGCTATTTTTTTGACAATTTAGGCCAGAAATCTGCTTGCTTTATGTTGACATAGGTGTCTTCCCATGAAAATCAACAAGTTTCAGCTGGAAATCGTCAGATTGCGTCTGGAAATCCTGTGCTTTGATTCTGAACTCTTATGGGTTTTGGTGGAATATTTGGTTTCTGCTGGTTATGTGACTTTTTAGGTAAGAAATGTGCTTGTTTCTTTTGGAAAATGTTGGTTTCCCCTGAAAATGAAGACGTTTCAGCTGGAAATCAGCAAATGGAGTCTGGAAATCATGTGCTGTAATTGTGGACTCTACTGGCTTGTGGTGGAAACGGATTTTGCTAGTTATGTGAGGATTTAGGAAAGAAATCTTCTTGTTCGATGCTGAAACTGCTGATTCCTCATGAAAATCAAGAGGTTTCATCTGGAAATCGACAGATTGAGTATGGAAATCTTGTACTTTGATTCTAAACCCTACTGGATTGTGGTGGTAAACTTGGTTTCTCCTCGTTTGTTGACAATTTAGGCCAGAAATCTGCTTGTTTTATGTTGAAGTAGGTGTTTTCCCATGAAAACCATCGAGTTTGACCTGGAAATCGCCAGGTTGAGTCTGGAAATCCTGTACTTTGATTCTGAACTCTTCTGGATGGTGGGGGAAAACTTGTTTTCTGCTCGTTTTTTTTGAAAATTTAGGCCAGAAATGTGCTTGGTTTATGTTCAAATAGATGCCTTCCCCTGAAAATCATCAAGTTTCAGCTGGAAATCGAGAGATTTGGTCTGGAAATCTCCTGCTTTGATTCTGAACTCTACTGCATTCTGTTGGAAAACATGTTTTAAGCAGGGTATGTGAGGATTTATATAAGAAATCTGCTTGTTTGATGTTTTCACTGCAGATTCCTCATAAAAATCAAGGTGTTGCTTGAAGAAATCAACAGACTGAGTCTGGAAATCTTGTGCTTTGATTCTGAACTCTACTGGATTGTGGGGGAAAACTCGGTTTCTGCTCGTTTTTTGACAATTTAGGCCATAAATCTGCTTGGTTTATGTTCAAATAGGTGTCTTCCCAGGAAAATCAACAAGTTTCAGCTGGAAGTCATCTGATTGAGTCTGGAAATCCTGTGCTTTGATTCTGAACTCTACTGACTGTGGTGGAAAACTCGTTTTCTACTATTTTTTTGACAATTTAGGCCAGAAATCTGCTTGCTTTATGTTGAAATAGGTGTCTTCCCATGAAAATCAACAAGTTTCAGCTGGAAATCGTCAGATTGCGTCTGGAAATCCTGTGCTTTGATTCTGAACTCTTATGGGTTTTGGTGGAATATTTGGTTTCTGCTGGTTATGTGACTTTTTAGGTAAGAAATGTGCTTGTTTCTTTTGGAAAATGTTGGTTTCCCCTGAAAATGAAGACGTTTCAGCTGGAAATCAGCAAATGGAGTCTGGAAATCATGTGCTGTAATTGTGAACTCTACTGGCTTGTGGTGGAAACGGATTTTGCTAGTTATGTGAGGATTTAGGAAAGAAATCTTCTTGTTCGATGCTGAAACTGCTGATTCCTCATGAAAATCAAGAGGTTTCATCTGGAAATCGACAGATTGAGTATGGAAATCTTGTACTTTGATTCTAAACCCTACTGGATTGTGGTGGTAAACTTGGTTTCTCCTCGTTTGTTGACAATTTAGGCCAGAAATCTGCTTGTTTTATGTTGAAGTAGGTGTTTTCCCATGAAAACCATCGAGTTTGACCTGGAAATCGCCAGGTTGAGTCTGGAAATCCTGTACTTTGATTCTGAACTCTTCTGGATGGTGGGGGAAAACTTGTTTTCTGCTCGTTTTTTTGAAAATTTAGGCCAGAAATGTGCTTGGTTTATGTTCAGATAGGTGTCTTCCCAGGAAAATCAACAAGTTTCAGCTGGAAGTCATCTGATTGAGTCTGGAAATCCTGTGCTTTGATTCTGAACTCCCCTGGATCGTGGTTGAAAAACATTGTCTGCAAATTATATGATGATTTTGATAAGCAAACTGCTTGTTTGATGTTAAATCTGCAGGTTCCTCATAAAACTCATGGTGTTGCTTGAGGAAATCAACAGATTGAGTCTGGAAATCCTGTGCTTTGATTCTGAACTCCACTGGATTGTGGTGGAAAAAACATTGTCTGCAGCTTATGTATTGATTTAGATAAGAAATCAGCTTGTTTGATGTTGCCACTGCAGGTTCCTCATAAAAATCAAGGTGTTGCTTGAGGAAATCAACAGATTGAGTCTGGAAATCCTATGCTTTGATTCTGAACTCTACTGGATTCTGGTGGAAAACATGGTTTAAGCAGGTTATGTGATGATTTAGATAAGAAATCAGCTTGTTTGATGTTAACACTGCAGGTTCCTCATAAAACTCATGGTGTTGCTTGTGGAAATCAATAGACTGAGTCTGGAAATCCTGTTCTTTGATTCTGAACTCTACTGACTGTGGTGGAAAACTCGGTTTCTGCTATTTTTTGACAATTTAAGCCAGTAATCTGCTTGCTTTATGTTGAAATAGGTGTCTTCCCCTGAAAATCAACAAGTTTCAGCTGGAAATCGTCAGATTGAGTCTGGAAATCCTGTGCTTTGATTCTGAACTCTTATGGGTTTTGGTGGAATATTTGGTTTCTGCTGGTTATGTGACTTTTTAGGCAAGAAATGTGCTTGGTTCTTTTGGAAAATGCTGGTTTCCCCTGAAAATCAAGACGTTTCAGCTGGAAATCGGCAGATGGAGTCTGGAAATCTTGTGCTGTAATTGTGAACTCTACTGGCTTGTGGTGGAAACGGATTCTGCTTGTTATGTGGGGATTTAGGAAAGAAATCTCCTTGTTCTATGCCTAAAATGCTGATTCCTCATGAAAATCATCAGGTTTCATCTGGAAATTGACAGAATGAGTCTGGAAATCTTGCGCTTTGGTTCTGAACTCTACTCGATTGTGGGGTGAAACTTGGTTTCTGCTGTTTTTTTGACAATTGTGGCCAGAAATCTGCTTGTTTTATGTTGAAATAGATGCCTTCCCCTGAAAATCATCAAGTTTCAGTTGGAAATTATCACAGTATCACAGTATCACAGTAACTAAGGTTGGAAGAGACCCCAAGGATCATCAAGTCCAACCTGTTCCAACAGACCTCACAACTAGATCATGGCACCAAGTGCCACGTCCAATCTCCCCTTGAACATCTCCAGGGACGGCGACTCCACCACCTCCCTGGGCAGCCCATTCCAATGACGAATGACTCGCTCAGTGAAGAACTTTTTCCTCACCTCAAGTCTAAACCTCCCCTGGCACAACTTGAGACTGTGTCCCCTTGTTCTGGTGCTGGTTGACAGATTTTGTGTGGAAATCTTGTGCTTTGATTCTGAACTCTTGCAGGTTTTGGTGGAATATTTCGTTTCTGCTCGTTTTTTTGACAATTTAGGCCAGAAATCTGCTTGTTTTATGTTGAAATACGTGTCTTCCCATGATAATCACCATGTTTCAGCTGGTAATCGTCGGATTGAGTCTGGAAATCCTGTGCTTCGATTCTGAACTCTACTGGATTGTGGTGGAAAAAACATT
The DNA here is from genome assembly GCF_014839835.1 of Dryobates pubescens. Taxonomy (NCBI): domain Eukaryota; kingdom Metazoa; phylum Chordata; class Aves; order Piciformes; family Picidae; genus Dryobates; species Dryobates pubescens. Next base: position 30,724,274 of record NC_071625.1, on the reverse strand, counting down.
GTCTGCAGGTTATGTGGTGATTTAGATAAGAAATCAGCTTGTTTGGTGTTGCTACTGCAGGTTCCTCATAAAAATCAAGGTGTTGCTGCAGGAAATCAACAGATTGGGTCTGGAAATCCTGTGTTTTGATTCTGAATTCTACTGGATTGCAGTGGAAAACTCGTTTTCTGGTCATTTTTTGACAATTTAGGCCAGAAATCTGCTTGCTTTATGTTGAAATAGGTGTCTTCCCATGAAAATCAACAAGTTTCAGCTGGAAATCGTCGGATTGCGTCTGGAAATCCTGTGCTTTGATTCTGAACTCTTATGGGTTTTGGTGGAATATTTGGTTTCTGCTGGTTATGTGACTTTTTAGGTAAGAAATGTGCTTGTTTCTTTTGGAAAATGTTGGTTTCCCCTGAAAATCAAGACGTTTCAGCTGGAAATTGGCAGATGGAGTCTGGAAATCATGTGCTGTAATTGTGGACTCTACTGGCTTGTGGTGGAAACGGATTCTGCTAGTTATGTGAGGATTTAGGAAAGAAATCTTCTTGTTCGATGCTGAAACTGCTGATTCCTCATGAAACTCAAAAGGTTTCATCTGAAAATCGACAGATTGAGTATGGAAATCTTGTACTTTGATTCTAAACCCTACTGGATTGTGGTGGTAAACTTGGTTTCTCCTCGTTTGTTGACAATTTAGGCCAGAAATCTGCTTGTTTTATGTTGAAGTAGGTGTTTTCCCATGAACACCATCGAGTTTGACCTGGAAATCATCAGGTTGAGTCTGGAAATCCTGTACTTTGATTCTGAACTCTTCTGGATGGTGGGGGAAAACTTGTTTTCTGCTCGTTTTTTGAAAATTTAGGCCAGAAACGTACTTGTTTTATGTTGAAATAGAAGCCTTCCCCTGAAAATCATCAAGTTTCAGCTGGAAATCGACAGATTTGGTCTGGAAATCTCCTGCTTTGATTCTGAACTCTACTGCATTCTGTTGGAAAACATGTTTTAAGCAGGGTACGGGAGGATTTCTATAAGAAATCTGCTTGTTTCATGTTTTCACTGCAGATTCCTCATAAAAATCAAGGTGTTGCTTGAAGAAATCAACAGATTGAGTCTGGAAATCCTGTGCTTTGATTCTGAACTCTACTGGATTGTGGTGGAAAACTCGGTTTCTGCTATTTTTTTGACAATTTAGGCCAGAAATCTGCTTGCTTTATGTTGACATAGGTGTCTTCCCATGAAAATCAACAAGTTTCAGCTGGAAATCGTCAGATTGCGTCTGGAAATCCTGTGCTTTGATTCTGAACTCTTATGGGTTTTGGTGGAATATTTGGTTTCTGCTGGTTATGTGACTTTTTAGGTAAGAAATGTGCTTGTTTCTTTTGGAAAATGTTGGTTTCCCCTGAAAATGAAGACGTTTCAGCTGGAAATCAGCAAATGGAGTCTGGAAATCATGTGCTGTAATTGTGGACTCTACTGGCTTGTGGTGGAAACGGATTTTGCTAGTTATGTGAGGATTTAGGAAAGAAATCTTCTTGTTCGATGCTGAAACTGCTGATTCCTCATGAAAATCAAGAGGTTTCATCTGGAAATCGACAGATTGAGTATGGAAATCTTGTACTTTGATTCTAAACCCTACTGGATTGTGGTGGTAAACTTGGTTTCTCCTCGTTTGTTGACAATTTAGGCCAGAAATCTGCTTGTTTTATGTTGAAGTAGGTGTTTTCCCATGAAAACCATCGAGTTTGACCTGGAAATCGCCAGGTTGAGTCTGGAAATCCTGTACTTTGATTCTGAACTCTTCTGGATGGTGGGGGAAAACTTGTTTTCTGCTCGTTTTTTTGAAAATTTAGGCCAGAAATGTGCTTGGTTTATGTTCAAATAGATGCCTTCCCCTGAAAATCATCAAGTTTCAGCTGGAAATCGAGAGATTTGGTCTGGAAATCTCCTGCTTTGATTCTGAACTCTACTGCATTCTGTTGGAAAACATGTTTTAAGCAGGGTATGTGAGGATTTATATAAGAAATCTGCTTGTTTGATGTTTTCACTGCAGATTCCTCATAAAAATCAAGGTGTTGCTTGAAGAAATCAACAGACTGAGTCTGGAAATCTTGTGCTTTGATTCTGAACTCTACTGGATTGTGGGGGAAAACTTGTTTTCTGCTCGTTTTTTGACAATTTAGGCCATAAATCTGCTTGGTTTATGTTCAAATAGGTGTCTTCCCAGGAAAATCAACAAGTTTCAGCTGGAAGTCATCTGATTGAGTCTGGAAATCCTGTGCTTTGATTCTGAACTCTACTGACTGTGGTGGAAAACTCGGTTTCTGCTATTTTTTTGACAATTTAGGCCAGAAATCTGCTTGCTTTATGTTGACATAGGTGTCTTCCCATGAAAATCAACAAGTTTCAGCTGGAAATCGTCAGATTGCCTCTGGAAATCCTGTGCTTTGATTCTGAACTCTTATGGGTTTTGGTGGAATATTTGGTTTCTGCTGGTTATGTGACTTTTTAGGTAAGAAATGTGCTTGTTTCTTTTGGAAAATGTTGGTTTCCCCTGAAAATGAAGACGTTTCAGCTGGAAATCAGCAAATGGAGTCTGGAAATCATGTGCTGTAATTGTGAACTCTACTGGCTTGTGGTGGAAACGGATTTTGCTAGTTATGTGAGGATTTAGGAAAGAAATCTTCTTGTTCGATGCTGAAACTGCTGATTCCTCATGAAAATCAAGAGGTTTCATCTGGAAATCGACAGATTGAGTATGGAAATCTTGTACTTTGATTCTAAACCCTACTGGATTGTGGTGGTAAACTTGGTTTCTCCTCGTTTGTTGACAATTTAGGCCAGAAATCTGCTTGTTTTATGTTGAAGTAGGTGTTTTCCCATGAAAACCATCGAGTTTGACCTGGAAATCGCCAGGTTGAGTCTGGAAATCCTGTACTTTGATTCTGAACTCTTCTGGATGGTGGGGGAAAACTTGTTTTCTGCTTGTTTTTTTGAAAATTTAGGCCAGAAATGTGCTTGGTTTATGTTCAAATAGATGCCTTCCCCTGAAAATCATCAAGTTTCAGCTGGAAATCGAGAGATTTGGTCTGGAAATCTCCTGCTTTGATTCTGAACTCTACTGCATTCTGTTGGAAAACATGTTTTAAGCAGGGTATGTGAGGATTTATATAAGAAATCTGCTTGTTTGATGTTTTCACTGCAGATTCCTCATAAAAATCAAGGTGTTGCTTGAAGAAATCAACAGACTGAGTCTGGAAATCTTGTGCTTTGATTCTGAACTCTACTGGATTCTGGTGGAAAACTCGGTTTCTGCTCGTTTTTTGACAATTTAGGCCAGAAATCTGCTTGTTTTATGTTGAAATACGTGTCTTGCGAAGATAATCAACAAGTTTCAGCTGGAAGTCATCTGATTGAGTCTGGAAATCCTGTGCTTTGATTCTGAACTCTACTGACTGTGGTGGAAAACTCGTTTTCTACTATTTTTTTGACAATTTAGGCCAGAAATCTGCTTGCTTTATGTTGAAATAGGTGTCTTCCCATGAAAATCAACAAGTTTCAGCTGGAAATCGTCAGATTGCGTCTGGAAATCCTGTGCTTTGATTCTGAACTCTTATGGGTTTTGGTGGAATATTTGGTTTCTGCTGGTTATGTGACTTTTTAGGTAAGAAATGTGCTTGTTTCTTTTGGAAAATGTTGGTTTCCCCTGAAAATGAAGACGTTTCAGCTGGAAATCAGCAAATGGAGTCTGGAAATCATGTGCTGTAATTGTGAACTCTACTGGCTTGTGGTGGAAACGGATTTTGCTAGTTATGTGAGGATTTAGGAAAGAAATCTTCTTGTTCGATGCTGAAACTGCTGATTCCTCATGAAAATCAAGAGGTTTCATCTGGAAATCGACAGATTGAGTATGGAAATCTTGTACTTTGATTCTAAACCCTACTGGATTGTGGTGGTAAACTTGGTTTCTCCTCGTTTGTTGACAATTTAGGCCAGAAATCTGCTTGTTTTATGTTGAAGTAGGTGTTTTCCCATGAAAACCATCGAGTTTGACCTGGAAATCGCCAGGTTGAGTCTGGAAATCCTGTACTTTGATTCTGAACTCTTCTGGATGGTGGGGGAAAACTTGTTTTCTGCTCGTTTTTTTGAAAATTTAGGCCAGAAATGTGCTTGGTTTATGTTCAAATAGATGCCTTCCCCTGAAAATCATCAAGTTTCAGCTGGAAATCGAGAGATTTGGTCTGGAAATCTCCTGCTTTGATTCTGAACTCTACTGCATTCTGTTGGAAAACATGTTTTAAGCAGGGTATGTGAGGATTTATATAAGAAATCTGCTTGTTTGATGTTTTCACTGCAGATTCCTCATAAAAATCAAGGTGTTGCTTGAAGAAATCAACAGACTGAGTCTGGAAATCTTGTGCTTTGATTCTGAACTCTACTGGATTGTGGTGGAAAACTCGGTTTCTGCTCGTTTTTTGACAATTTAGGCCAGAAATCTGCTTGTTTTATGTTGAAATACGTGTCTTCCCATGATAATCACCATGTTTCAGCTGGAAGTCATCTGATTGAGTCTGGAAATCCTGTGCTTTGATTCTGAACTCTACTGACTGTGGTGGAAAACTCGTTTTCTACTATTTTTTTGACAATTTAGGCCAGAAATCTGCTTGCTTTATGTTGAAATAGGTGTCTTCCCATGAAAATCAACAAGTTTCAGCTGGAAATCGTCAGATTGCGTCTGGAAATCCTGTGCTTTGATTCTGAACTCTTATGGGTTTTGGTGGAATATTTGGTTTCTGCTGGTTATGTGACTTTTTAGGTAAGAAATGTGCTTGTTTCTTTTGGAAAATGTTGGTTTCCCCTGAAAATGAAGACGTTTCAGCTGGAAATCAGCAAATGGAGTCTGGAAATCATGTGCTGTAATTGTGAACTCTACTGGCTTGTGGTGGAAACGGATTTTGCTAGTTATGTGAGGATTTAGGAAAGAAATCTTCTTGTTCGATGCTGAAACTGCTGATTCCTCATGAAAATCAAGAGGTTTCATCTGGAAATCGACAGATTGAGTATGGAAATCTTGTACTTTGATTCTAAACCCTACTGGATTGTGGTGGAAAACTTGGTTTCTCCTCGTTTGTTGACAATTTAGGCCAGAAATCTGCTTGTTTTATGTTGAAGTAGGTGTTTTCCCATGAAAACCATCGAGTTTGACCTGGAAATCGCCAGGTTGAGTCTGGAAATCCTGTACTTTGATTCTGAACTCTTCTGGATGGTGGGGGAAAACTTGTTTTCTGCTCGTTTTTTTGAAAATTTAGGCCAGAAATGTGCTTGGTTTATGTTCAGATAGGTGTCTTCCCAGGAAAATCAACAAGTTTCAGCTGGAAGTCATCTGATTGAGTCTGGAAATCCTGTGCTTTGATTCTGAACTCCCCTGGATCGTGGTTGAAAAACATTGTCTGCAAATTATATGATGATTTTGATAAGCAAACTGCTTGTTTGATGTTAAATCTGCAGGTTCCTCATAAAACTCATGGTGTTGCTTGAGGAAATCAACAGATTGAGTCTGGAAATCCTGTGCTTTGATTCTGAACTCCACTGGATTGTGGTGGAAAAAACATTGTCTGCAGCTTATGTATTGATTTAGATAAGAAATCAGCTTGTTTGATGTTGCCACTGCAGGTTCCTCATAAAAATCAAGGTGTTGCTTGAGGAAATCAACAGATTGAGTCTGGAAATCCTATGCTTTGATTCTGAACTCTACTGGATTCTGGTGGAAAACATGGTTTAAGCAGGTTATGTGATGATTTAGATAAGAAATCAGCTTGTTTGATGTTACTACTGCAGGTTCCTCATAAAAATCATGGTGTTGCTTGTAGGAAATCAATAGACTTGAGTCTGGAAATCCTGTTCTTTGATTCTGAACTCTACTGGACTTGTGGTGGAAAACTCGGTTTCTGCTACTATTTTGACAATTGAGGCCAGTAAATCTGCTTGCTTTATCATTGTTGAAATAGGTGTCTTCCCCTGAAAATCAACAAGTTTCAGCTGGAAATCGACAGATTTGGTCTGGAAATCGCGTGCTTTCATTCTGAACTCTTATGGGTTTTGGTGGAATATTTGGTTTCTGCTGGTTATGTGACTTTTTAGGCAAGAAATGTGCTTGGTTCTTTTGGAAAATGCTGGTTTCCCCTGAAAATCAAGACGTTTCAGCTGGAAATCGGCAGATGGAGTCTGGAAATCTTGTGCTGTAATTGTGAACTCTACTGGCTTGTGGTGGAAACGGATTCTGCTTGTTATGTGGGGATTTAGGAAAGAAATCTCCTTGTTCTATGCCTAAAATGCTGATTCCTCATGAAAATCATCAGGTTTCATCTGGAAATTGACAGAATGAGTCTGGAAATCTTGCGCTTTGGTTCTGAACTCTACTCGATTGTGGGGGAAAACTTGGTTTCTGCTGTTTTTTTGACAATTGTGGCCAGAAATCTGCTTGTTTTATGTTGAAATAGATGCCTTCCCCTGAAAATCATCAAGTTTCAGCTGGAAATTATCACAGTATCACAGTATCACAGTAACTAAGGTTGGAAGAGACCCCAAGGATCATCAAGTCCAACCTGTTCCAACAGACCTCACAACTAGATCATGGCACCAAGTGCCACATCCAATCTCCCCTTGAACATCTCCAGGGACGGCGACTCCACCACCTCCCTGGGCAGCCCATTCCAATGACGAATGACTCGCTCAGTGAAGAACTTTTTCCTCACCTCGAGTCTAAACCTCCCCTGGCACAACTTGAGACTGTGTCCCCTTGTTCTGGTGCTGGTTGACAGATTTGGTGTGGAAATCTTGTGCTTTGATTCTGAACTCTTACGGGTTTTGGTGGAATATTTCGTTTCTGCTCGTTTTTTGACAATTTAGGCCAGAAATCTGCTTGTTTTATGTTGAAATACGTGTCTTGTGAAGATAATCAACAAGTTTCAGCTGCAAATCGTCAGCTTGAGTCTGGAAATCCTGTGCTTTGATTCTGAACTCTACTGGATTGTGGTGGAAAAAACATTGTCTGCAGTTTCTGTGTTGATTTAGATAAGAAATCAGCTTGTTTGATGTTGCCACTGCAGGTTCCTCATAAAAATCAAGGTGTTGCTGCAGGAAATCAACAGATTGGGACTGGAAATCCTGGGCTTTGATTCTGAATTCTACTGGATTGCAGTGGAAAACTCGTTTTCTGGTCACTTTTTGACAATTTAGGCCAGAAATCTGCTTTTTTTATGTTGGAATAGGTGTCTTCCCATGATAATCACCAAGTTTCAGCTAGAAATCGTCGGATTGAGTCTGGAAATCCTGTGCTTCGATTCTGAACTCTACTGGGTTATGGGGGAAAACTCGGTTTCTGCTCGTTTTTTGACAATTTAGGCCAGAAATCTGCTTGTTTTATGTTGAAATACGTGTCTTCCTATGATAATCACCAAGTTTCAGCTGGTAATCGTCGGATTGAGTCTGGAAATCCTGTTCTTTGATTCTGAACTCTACTGGATTGTGGGGGAAAACTTGTTTTCTGCTCGTTTTTTGACAATTTAGGCCATAAATCTGCTTGGTTTATGTTCAAATAGGTGTCTTCCCAGGAAAATCAACAAGTTTCAGCTGGAAGTCATCTGATTGAGTCTGGAAATCCTGTGCTTTGATTCTGAACTCTACTGACTGTGGTGGAAAACTCGGTTTCTGCTATTTTTTTGACAATTTAGGCCAGAAATCTGCTTGCTTTATGTTGACATAGGTGTCTTCCCATGAAAATCAACAAGTTTCAGCTGGAAATCGTCAGATTGCGTCTGGAAATCCTGTGCTTTGATTCTGAACTCTTATGGGTTTTGGTGGAATATTTGGTTTCTGCTGGTTATGTGACTTTTTAGGTAAGAAATGTGCTTGTTTCTTTTGGAAAATGTTGGTTTCCCCTGAAAATGAAGACGTTTCAGCTGGAAATCAGCAAATGGAGTCTGGAAATCATGTGCTGTAATTGTGAACTCTACTGGCTTGTGGTGGAAACGGATTTTGCTAGTTATGTGAGGATTTAGGAAAGAAATCTTCTTGTTCGATGCTGAAACTGCTGATTCCTCATGAAAATCAAGAGGTTTCATCTGGAAATCGACAGATTGAGTATGGAAATCTTGTACTTTGATTCTAAACCCTACTGGATTGTGGTGGTAAACTTGGTTTCTCCTCGTTTGTTGACAATTTAGGCCAGAAATCTGCTTGTTTTATGTTGAAGTAGGTGTTTTCCCATGAAAACCATCGAGTTTGACCTGGAAATCGCCAGGTTGAGTCTGGAAATCCTGTACTTTGATTCTGAACTCTTCTGGATGGTGGGGGAAAACTTGTTTTCTGCTCGTTTTTTTGAAAATTTAGGCCAGAAATGTGCTTGGTTTATGTTCAAATAGGTTTCTTCCCAGGAAAATCAACAAGTTTCAGCTGGAAGTCATCTGATTGAGTCTGGAAATCCTGTGCTTTGATTCTGAACTCCCCTGGATCGTGGTTGAAAAACATTGTCTGCAAATTATATGATGATTTTGATAAGCAAACTGCTTGTTTGATGTTAAATCTGCAGGTTCCTCATAAAACTCATGGTGTTGCTTGAGGAAATCAACAGATTGAGTCTGGAAATCCTGTGCTTTGATTCTGAACTCCACTGGATTGTGGTGGAAAAAACATTGTCTGCAGCTTATGTATTGATTTAGATAAGAAATCAGCTTGTTTGATGTTGCCACTGCAGGTTCCTCATAAAAATCAAGGTGTTGCTTGAGGAAATCAACAGATTGAGTCTGGAAATCCTATGCTTTGATTCTGAACTCTACTGGATTCTGGTGGAAAACATGGTTTAAGCAGGTTATGTGATGATTTAGATAAGAAATCAGCTTGTTTGATGTTAACACTGCAGGTTCCTCATAAAACTCATGGTGTTGCTTGTGGAAATCAATAGACTGAGTCTGGAAATCCTGTTCTTTGATTCTGAACTCTACTGACTGTGGTGGAAAACTCGGTTTCTGCTATTTTTTTGACAATTTAAGCCAGTAATCTGCTTGCTTTATGTTGAAATAGGTGTCTTCCCCTGAAAATCAACAAGTTTCAGCTGGAAATCGTCAGATTGAGTCTGGAAATCCTGTGCTTTGATTCTGAACTCTTATGGGTTTTGGTGGAATATTTGGTTTCTGCTGGTTATGTGACTTTTTAGGCAAGAAATGTGCTTGGTTCTTTTGGAAAATGCTGGTTTCCCCTGAAAATCAAGACGTTTCAGCTGGATATCGGCAGATGGAGTCTGGAAATCTTGTGCTGTAATTGTGAACTCTACTGGCTTGTGGTGGAAACGGATTCTGCTTGTTATCTGGGGATTTAGGAAAGAAATCTCCTTGTTCTATGCCTAAAATGCTGATTCCTCATGAAAATCATCAGGTTTCATCTGGAAATTGACAGAATGAGTCTGGAAATCTTGCGCTTTGGTTCTGAACTCTACTCGATTGTGGGGTGAAACTTGGTTTCTGCTGTTTTTTTGACAATTGTGGCCAGAAATCTGCTTGTTTTATGTTGAAATAGATGCCTTCCCCTGAAAATCATCAAGTTTCAGTTGGAAATTATCACAGTATCACAGTATCACAGTAACTAAGGTTGGAAGAGACCCCAAGGATCATCAAGTCCAACCTGTTCCAACAGACCTCACAACTAGATCATGGCACCAAGTGCCACGTCCAATCTCCCCTTGAACATCTCCAGGGACGGCGACTCCACCACCTCCCTGGGCAGCCCATTCCAATGACGAATGACTCGCTCAGTGAAGAACTTTTTCCTCACCTCAAGTCTAAACCTCCCCTGGCACAACTTGAGACTGTGTCCCCTTGTTCTGGTGCTGGTTGACAGATTTTGTGTGGAAATCTTGTGCTTTGATTCTGAACTCTTATGGGTTTTGGTGGAATATTTCGTTTCTGCTCGTTTTTTTGACAATTTAGGCCAGAAATCTGCTTGTTTTATGTTGAAATACGTGTCTTGTGAAGATAATCAACAAGTTTCAGCTGCAAATCGTCAGCTTGAGTCTGGAAATCCTGTGCTTTGATTCTGAACTCTACTGGATTGTGGTGGAAAAAACATTGTCTGCAGGTTATGTGTTGATTTAGATAAGAAATCAGCTTGTTTGGTGTTGCCACTGCAGGTTCCTCATAAAAATCAAGGTGTTGCTGCAGGAAATCAACAGATTGGGACTGGAAATCCTGGGCTTTGATTCTGAATTCTACTGGATTGCAGTGGAAAACTCGTTTTCTGGTCGTTTTTTGACAATTTAGGCCAGAAATCTGCTTGCTTTATGTTGAAATAGGTGTCTTCCCATGAAAATCAACAAGTTTCAGCTGGAAATCGTCGGATTGCGTCTGGAAATCCTGTGCTTTGATTCTGAACTCTTATGGGTTTTGGTGGAATATTTGGTTTCTGCTGGTTATGTGACTTTTTAGGTAAGAAATGTGCTTGTTTCTTTTGGAAAATGTTGGTTTCCCCTGAAAATGAAGACGTTTCAGCTGGAAATTGGCAGATGGAGTCTGGAAATCATGTGCTGTAATTGTGGACTCTACTGGCTTGTGGTGGAAATGGATTCTGCTAGTTATGTGAGGATTTAGGAAAGAAATCTTCTTGTTCGATGCTGAAACTGCTGATTCCTCATGAAAATCAAGAGGTTTCATCTGAAAATCGACAGATTGAGTATGGAAATCTTGTACTTTGATTCTAAACCCTACTGGATTGTGGTGGTAAACTTGGTTTCTCCTCGTTTGTTGACAATTTAGGCCAGAAATCTGCTTGTTTTATGTTGAAGTAGGTGTTTTCCCATGAACACCATCGAGTTTGACCTGGAAATCATCAGGTTGAGTCTGGAAATCCTGTACTTTGATTCTGAACTCTTCTGGATGGTGGGGGAAAACTTGTTTTCTGCTCGTTTTTTGAAAATTTAGGCCAGAAACGTACTTGTTTTATGTTGAAATAGAAGCCTTCCCCTGAAAATCATCAAGTTTCAGCTGGAAATCGACAGATTTGGTCTGGAAATCTCCTGCTTTGATTCTGAACTCTACTGCATTCTGTTGGAAAACATGTTTTAAGCAGGGTACGTGAGGATTTCTATAAGAAATCTGCTTGTTTCATGTTTTCACTGCAGATTCCTCATAAAAATCAAGGTGTTGCTTGAAGAAATCAACAGATTGAGTCTGGAAATCCTGTGCTTTGATTCTGAACTCTACTGGATTGTGGTGGAAAACTCGGTTTCTGCTCGTTTTTTGACAATTTAGGCCAGAAATCTGTTTGATTTATGTTGAAATACGTGTCTTGCGAAGATAATCAACAAGTTTCAGCTGCAAATCATCAGCTTGAGTCTGGAAATCCTGTGCTTTGATTCTGAACTCTACTGGATTGTGGGGGAAAACATGGTTTCTGCTCATTTTTTGACAATTTAGGCCAGAAATCTGCTTGTTTTATGTTCAAATAGGTGTCTTCCCAGGAAAATCAACATGTTTCAGCTGGAAGTCATCTGATTGAGTCTGGAAATCCTGTGCTTTGATTCTGAACTCCACTGGATTGTGGTGGAAAAAACATTGTCTGCAGGTTATGTGATGATTTAGATAAGAAATCTGCTTGTTTGGTGTTGCTACTGCAGGTTCCTCATAAAAATCAAGGTGTTGCTGCAGGAAATCAACAGATTGGGTCGGGAAATCCTGTGCTTTGATTCTGAACTCTACTGGGTTGTTGCGGAAAACTTGGTTTCTGCCTACTATGTGACCATTGAGGCCAGAAATCTGCTTGTTTATCATTGTTACGGGTGGTTTCCCCTGAAAATCATCAAGTTTCAGCTGGAAATCGACAGATTTGGTCTGGAAATCGCGTGCTTTCATTCTGAACTCTTATGGGTTTTGGTGGAATATTTGGTTTCTGCTGGTTATGTGACTTTTTAGGCAAGAAATGTGCTTGTTCCTTTTGGAAAATGCTGGTTTTCCCTGAAAATCAAGACGTTTCAGCTGTAAATCGGCAGATGGAGTCTGGAAATCTTGTGCTGTAATTGTGAACTCTACTGGCTTGTGGTGGAAACGGATTCTGCTTGTTATGTGGGGATTTAGGAAAGAAATCTCCTTGTTCTATGCTGAAAATGCTGATTCCTCATGAAAATCATCAGGTTTCATCTGGAAATCATCGGATTGAGTCTGGAAATCTTGCGCTTTGGTTCTGAACTCTACTCGATTTTTGGGGAAAACTTGATTTCTGCAGTTTTTTTGACAATTGAGGCCAGAAAATTGCTTGTTTTATGTTGAAATAGATGCCTTCCCCTGGAAATCATCAAGTTTCAGCTGGAAATCGACAGATTTGGTGTGGAAATCTTGTGCTTTGATTCTGAACTCTTACGGGTTTTGGTGGAATATTTCGTTTCTGCTCGTTTTTTGAGAATTTAAGCCAGAAATCGGTTTGTTTTTTGTTGAAATACGTGTCTTGTGAAGATAATCAACAAGTTTCAGCTGCAAATCATCAGCTTGAGTCTGGAAATCCTGTGCTTTGATTATGAACTCTACTGGATCGTGGTGGAAAAATCATTGTCTGCAGGTTATGTGTTGATTTAGATAAGAAATCAGCTTGTTTGATGTTCCCACTGCAGGTTACTCATAAAAATCAAGGTGTTGCTGCAGGAAATCAACAGATTGAGTCTGGAAATCCTGTGCTTTGGTTCTGAACTCTGCTGGATTGTGGGGGAAATTTTGGTTTCTGCTCATTTTTTGTCAATTCAGGCCAGAAATCTGCTTGTTGTATGTTGAAATAGATGCCTTCCCCTGAAAATCATCAAGTTTCAGCAGCAAATCACAGATTTGGTCTGGAAATCTTGTGCTTTGATTCTGAATTCTAGTAGATTGTGGGGGAAAACTCGGTTTCTGCTCGTTTTTTGACAATTTAGGCCAGAAATCTGTTTGGTTTATGTTGAAATACGTGTCTTCCCATGATAATCACCAAGTTTCATCTGGAAATCGTCGGATTGAGTCTGGAAATCCTGTGCTTCGATTCTGAACTCTACTGGATTATGGGGGAAGACTCGGTTTCTGCTCGTTTTTTGACAATTTAGGCCAGAAATCTGCTTGGTTTATGTTGAAATACGTGTCTTCCCATGATAATCACCAAGTTTCAGCTGGTAATCGTCAGATTGAGTCTGGAAATCCTGTTCTTTGATTCTGAACTCTACTGGATTGTGGGGGACAACTTGTTTTCTGCTCCTTTTTTGACAATTTAGGCCATAAATCTGCTTGTTTTATGTTCAAATAGGTGTCTTCCCAGGAAAATCAACATGTTTCAGCTGGAAGTCATCTGATTGAGTCTGGAAATCCTGTGCTTTGATTCTGAACTCCACTGGATTGTGGTGGAAAATACATTGTCTGCAGGTTATGTGTTGATTTAGATAAGAATTCTGCTGGTTTGATGTTGCTACTGCAGGTTCCTTATAAAAATCAAGGTGTTGCTGCAGGAAATCAACAGACTGGGACTGGAAATCCTGTGCTTTGATTCTGAATTCTACTGGATTGCGGTGGGAAACTCGTTTTCTGATCGTTTTTTGAAAATTTAGGCCAGAAATCTGCTTGTTTTATGTTGGAATAGGTGTCTTCCCATAATAATCACCAAGTTTCAGCTAGAAATCGTCGGATTGAGTCTGGAAATCCTGTGCTTTGATTCTGAACTCTACTGGATTGTGGGGGAAATCTTGGTTTCTGCTCATTTTTTGTCAATTGAGGCCAGAAATCTGCTTTCTTTATGTTGAAATACGTGTCTTCCCATGAAAATCAAAAAGTTTCAGCTGGAAGTCGTCAGACTGAGTCTGGTGATCCTGTGCTTTGATTCTGAACTCTACTGGATTGTGGTGGAAAACTTAGTGTCTGCAGGTTATGTGAGGATTTAGATAAGATATCTGCTTGTTTGATGTTGACGCTGCAGTTTCCTCACAAAAATCAAGGTGTTGCTTGAGGAAATCAACAGATTGAGTATGGAAATCTTGCGCTTTGATTCTGAACTCTACTGGATTGTGGTGGTAAACTTGGTTTCTCCTCGTTTGTTGACAATTTAGGCCAGAAATCTGCTTGTTCTATGTTGAAATACGTGTCTTGCGAATATAATCAACATGTTTCAGCTGTAAATCTTCAGTTTGAGTCTGGATATCCTGTGCTTTGATTCTGAACTCTACAGGATTGTGGTGGAAAAAACATTGTCTGCGGGTTCTGTGATGACTTAGATAAGAAATCAGCTTGTTTAATGTTGACACTGCAGGTTCCTCATAAAAATCAAGGTGTTGCTGCAGGAAATCAAGAGATTGGGTCTGGAAATCCTGTGCTTTGATTTTGAACTCTACTGGATTGTTGGGGAAAACTTGGTTTCTGCTTCTCTTTTGACAATTTAGGCCAGAAATCTGCTTGCTTTATGTTGAAATAGGTCTCTTCCCATGAAAATCAACCAGTTTCCACTGCAAATCGACAGCTTGAGTCTTTAAATCCTGTGCTTTGATTCGGAACACTACAGGATTGTGGTGGAAAACTTGGTTTCTGCTTCTCTTTTCACTATTTAGGCCAGAAATCTCCTTGTTTTATGTTGAAATAGGTGTCTTCCCATGAAAATCCACAAGTTTCCGCTGGAAATCGACAGCTTGAGTCTGGAAATCCTGTGGTTTGATTCTGAATTCTTCTGGATTCTGGTGGAATAGTTGGTTTCTGCAGGTTATGTGAGGATTTAGATAAGAAATCTGCTGGTTTGATGTTGACACTGCAGTTTCCTCATAAAAATCAATGTGTTGCTGCTGGAAATCAACAGATTGAGTCTGGACATCTTGTCCTTTCATTCTGAACTCTACTGGATTGTGTGGGAAAACTTGGTTTCTGCTTGTCTTTTGACAATTTAGGCCAGAAATCTCCTTGTTTTATGTTGAAATAGGTGTCTTCCCATGAAAACCAACAAGTTTCCGCTGCAAATCGACAGACTGGGTCTGTAAATCTTGTGCTTTGATACTTAACTGTACTGGATTATGGGGGAAAACATTGTTTCTGCTCATTTTTTTGTCAATTTAGGCCAGAAATCTGCTTGTTTTATGTTGAAATAGGTGTCTTCCCATGAAAATCATCAAGTTTCATCTGGAAATTGACAGCTTGAGTCTGGAAATCCTGTGCTTTCATTCTGAGTTCTTCTGGATTCTTGTGGAAAAGTTGGTTTCTGCAGGTGATTTGGGGATTTAGATAAGAAATCTGCTGGTTTGATGTTGACACTGCAGATTCCTCATAAATATCAAGGTATTGCTGCAGGAAATCGACAGATTGAGTCTGGAAATCTTGTGCTTTCATTCTGAACTCTACTGGATTGTGTGGGAAAACTTGGTTTCTGCTTGTCTTTTGACAATTTAGGCCGGAAATCTCCTTGTTTTATGTTGAAATAGGTGTCTTCCCATGAAAATCAACAAGTTTCTTCTGGAAATTGTGAGCTTGAGTCTGGAAATCCTGTGCAATCAAGGTGTTGCTCCAGGAAATCGACAGATTGAGTCAGGAAATCACAGTATCACAGTATCACAGTATAACCAAGGTTGGATGAGACCCCATGATCATCAAGTCCAGCCTGTCCCAACAGACCCCACAACTAGACCATGTCACCAAGTGCCACGTCCAATCTCCCCTTGGACACCTCCAGGGACGGTGTCTCCACCACCTCCCTGGGCAGCCCATTCCAATGACGAATGACTCTCTCAGTGAAGAACTTTTTCCTCACTTCGAGTCTAAACCTCCCCTGGCACAGCTTGAGACTGTGTCCTCTTGTTCTAGTGCTGGTTGCCTGGGAGAAGAGACCAACCCCCTCCTGGCCACAACCACCTTTCAGGTAGTTGTAGAAAGCAAGAAGGTCTCCCCTGAGCCTCCTCTTCTCCAGGCTAAACAACCCCAGCTCCCTCAGCCTCTCCTCACAGGGCTGTGCTCAAGGCCTCTCCCCAGCCTTGTTGCCCTTCTCTGGACACCTTCAAGTGTCTCGATGTCCTTCTTAAACTGAGGGGCCCAGAACTGGACACAGGACTCAAGGTGTGGCCTAACCAATGCAGAGTACAGGGGCACAATGACCTCCCTGCTCCTGCTGGCCACACTATTCCTAATACAGGCCAGGATGCCATTGGCCTTCTTGGCCACCTGGGCACACTGCTGGCTCATGTTTAGGCGGGTGTCAATCATCACCCCCAGGTCCCTCTCTGTTTGGCAACTCTCCAGCCACTCTGACCCCAGCCTGTAGCTCTGCATGGGGTTGCCGTGGCCAAAGTGCAGCACCCGGCACTTGGACTTGTTAAATGCCATCCCATTGGACTCTGCCCATCTGTCCAGTCGGTCGAGGTCCCTCTGCAGAGCCTTTCTGCCTTCTAACTGACTAACATCCGATCCCAACTTGGTGTCATCTGCAAACTTGCTGATGACTGACTCAACCCCCTCATCCATATCGTCAATGAAGATGTTGAAGAGGATGGGGCCCAGCACTGATCGCTGGGGGACGCCACTGGTGACTGGCCGCCAGCTGGCTGTGGCACCATTCACCACCACTCTCTGGGCTCGGCCCTCCAGCCAGTTCCTAACCCATCGCAGTGTGCTCCCATCCAAGCCATGGGCTGACAGCTTGGCCAGGAGTTTGCTGTGGGGGACGGTGTCAAAGGCCTTGCTGAAGTCCAGGTAGACTACATCCACAGGCCTCCCCACGTCCACCAGACGGGTCACCTGATCATAGAAGGAGATCAGGTTGGTGAGGCAGGACCTGCCCTTCCTAAATCCATGTTGGCTGGACCTGAGCCCTTGGCCATCCTTCAGGTGTGCAGTTATTGCCTCCAGGATAATCTGTTCCATCACTTTCCCTGGTACTGAGGTCAGGCTGACTGGCCTGTAGTTTCCAGGCTCCTCCATCCTTCCCTTCTTGTGGATGGGCACCACATTGGCCAGTTTCCAGTCATCTGGGACCTCTCCAGTGAGCCAGGACTGGAGGAAAATGATGGAGAGCAGCTTGGCCAGCTCATCTGCCAGCTCTCTCAGCACCTGAGGATGGATCCCATCCGTTCCTATGGACTTGTGGGTGTCCAAGTGGCTCAGCAGGTCCCGAACTAATTCCTCATGGATTTCTGGGGCATTACACTGCTCCCCGACCCTATTACCCAGCTCAGGAGGCCACTCATCCTGGACTCCTACCTTGCTGTTAAACATCAAGGCAAAGAAGGCGTTCAGGACCTCAGCCTTTTCCTCATCTTCGGTCACCGTGTTCCCCTCCAGGTCCAATAAGGAGTGCAGGTTCTTCTTGCCCTTCTTTTTAGTGTTGATATATTTGTAAAATTGCTTTTTATTGTCTCTCACAGAGGTGGCCAGTTTCAGTTCCAACTGGGCCTTTGCCTCTCTAATTTTATTCCTACATAATCTAACCACTTCCTTGAACATACCTGGAGAAGCCCTCCCCTCCTTCCAAAGGTGATACAGCCTCTTTTTTTCCCTTAAATCCTCCAGGAGCTGCTTGCTCATCCAGGCCGGTCGCCTTCCCCGCCGGCTCATCTTTCGGCACATAGGAACCGCCAGTTCCTGTGCCTTCAAGAGCTCCTTTTTGAAGTAGGTCCAACCCTCCTGGACCCCTCGGTTCATGAGGGTTGGTACCCAGGGAACTTTACGAATAAGTTTCTTAAAGAGGCTGAAGTTTGCCCTCCGGAAGTCCAAGGTGAAGGTTCTGTTGGTACTCCTCCCTATCTCCCTGCAGATTGAAAACTTCACTATCTCGTGGTCACTGCACCCTAGGCAGCCTCCCACGGTCACATCTCCCACCAGCCCTTCCCTATTGGAGAGCAGCAGGTCAAGCAGAGCCTGTCCCCGATTAGGCTCGCTTAACAGCTGCGTCAGGAAGCAGTCCTCTATTCGCTCCAGGAATCTTCTGGACTGCCTCCTCTCTGCTGAATTAAGTTCCCAGCAGATATCCGGCAGGTTGAAGTCCCCCACGAGGACAAGATCTGATGATCTTGAAACAGCCTCCAGTTGTTTGTAGAATAATTCATCAACCTCCTCATCCTGGTTGGGTGGTCTATAACAGACTCCAACCAGGATGTCAGATTTGTTGGGCTGCCTTCTGATTTTAACCCACAGGCTCTCAATTCCCTCATCTTCCACCTCGAGTTCTGAGGCAGAAAGTGTCTCCCTAATATACAAAGCCACCCCTCCACCTCTTCTCCCTCGCCTATCCCTCCTAAAGAGCCTGTAGCCCCCCAGTGTAGCACTCCAATCGTTCGTGTTGTCCCACCATGTTTCTGAGATGGCAACTACATCATAGTTGCCCTGGTGGATTAGGACCTCCAGCTCCTCTTGCTTATTGCCCAGGCTGCCTGCATTGGTGTACATGTACTGCAGCTGGGCTCCTGACCTCTCAATTGACCCTACCTTGTGCCCTACTCTTACCTCTGCAGAGGGACCGATGTCTTCACCCACCCCCTTCA
The DNA here is from genome assembly GCF_014839835.1 of Dryobates pubescens. Lineage (NCBI taxonomy): Eukaryota > Metazoa > Chordata > Aves > Piciformes > Picidae > Dryobates > Dryobates pubescens. The sequence continues at coordinate 30,705,790 of NC_071625.1, read as the reverse complement.
GACCTAGTTTAAAGCCCTCCTAATGAGCCCTGCCAACTCTAGTGCTAGGACTCTCTTGCCCCTTCTAGATAAATGCACCCCATCAGGACCCAGCAGGTCAGGTGCAGTAAAAGTTGCCCCATGATCAAAGAAACCAAAGTTCCTCCGCTGGCACCATTCCCTGAGCCACTTGTTGATGGTGTGGGTTCTGTTCCTCTCAGTGTCCTCCCCTGCCACTGAGGGAACTGAGCAGAACACCACTTGAGCTCCTGCCCCATCAATCAATTGTCCAAGGGCCCTGAACTCCTTCTTAATTGCCCTGGTGCCCTTCCTGTCGATCTCATCACTCCCAGCCTGTATTACCAGTAGAGGGTAATAGTCAGAGGGACTGATGAGCTTGGGGATTCCCCTTGCAATGTCCCTTACCCGCGCCCCGGGTAGAGAGCAGACCTCCCTGTGGGATGGGTCGGGACGACATATGGGTCCCTCAGTACCCCCCAGGAGAGAGTCCCCAACAACTATAACCCTTCTCCTTTTCTTTGTGGAGCCGGTCGTTATAGCTGGTGGGAACTGCTTGGCCTTAGGCTTGGCCTTAGGCTGCTCCCTGGAGCTGGTTGTTACAGCCGGCGGGGACTGCTTGGCCTTGATCTCCCCTCTGGATGGCTGCTCCTCAGCCCTCTCATCCCCACCGCCCTCAGCCTGCAGGGCCTCATACTTATTATGCAAGGGCAGCGGAGGAGGAGGAGAGGGCCGGGGTGGATTTCTCTTGCCACCCTTGGCAGGGACCCGTGTCCATCCCTCTCTGTTTTCAGGGGCCCGTCCCTCAGCAGGGGAGATCTGCAGAGCCTTCTCCCACAAATCTAACTCCCTTTTGCTTTCCCTTATTGACCTCAGCCTAGACACCTCCTCCTTCAGCTCAGCCACTTCATCCTTCAGCTCAGCCACCAGGCTGAGGAGAAAGTTCACCTGCTCACACCTGACACAGGTGTCCTCTCCCTCTCCCTCTCCCTCTCCCTCTATTCCAACTGCCAGGCTGAAGCACTTTCTGCAGCTGGCAGCCTGGACTCCAGCATGCTGGAGAAACAACTCTGTCTGGGTAGACGCTGTTTTTCTACCCTTGGTATGAGTAATGACCATGGTGCAGCGTATGAGTGAAAACAAAAAAAGTTGTTTGGTTTTTTTTTTTTTTTTTTTTTTTTTTTTTTTTTGTTTTTGTTTTTTTTTTTTTCAAGCAGCCCAAAGGCTCTCGGCTATCGAGCCAAACTGGCGCCGCCCGCACAGCCCGCCCGGGATTTAAATCTCCCGCGGCTGACGTCAGGCACTTGCTCCCGTGCACGCTCGTGAGAGCACGAGCCCGCCTCAATCCCTGCCCCCCAGGAGTCCTCCCGACCCACTAAACCCCGAAAGCAAGGCAAAAAGCCAAGCAGAAACTCACAAAGTGAGCGGTGCTGTCCCGAGGCAGCGGTTCTGACCGGCTATCGAGCCAAACTGGCTTGTGCTTTAATTCTGAACTCTACTAGATTCTGGAAGAAAAGTTGGTTTCTGCTTGTCTTTTGATGATTTAGGCCAGAAATCTCCTCATTTTATGCTGAAATAGGTGTCTTCCCATGAAAATCCACAAGTTTCCGCTGGAAATCGACAGACTGGGTCTGGAAATCTTGTGCTTTCATTCTGAACTCTACTGGATTGTGGGGGAAAACTTGGTTTCTGCTCATTTTTTTGACAATTTAGGCCAGAAATCTCCTTATATTATGTTGAAATAGGTGTCATCCCATGAAAATCAACAATTTTCTGCTGCAAATCGACAGATTGAGTCTGGAAATCTTGTGCTTTCATTGTGAAATCTACTGGATTGTGGGGGAAAACTTGGTTTCTGCTTGTCTTATGACAATTTAGGCCAGAAATCACCTTGTTTTATGTTGAAATAGGTGTCTTCCCATGAAAATCAACAAGTTTCATCTGGAAATCGACAGCTTGAGTCTGAAAATCCTGTGCTTTGATTCTGAATTCTTCTGGATTCTGGTGGAAAAGTTGGTTTCTGCAGGTTATGTGAGGATTTAGATAAGCAATCTGCTGGATTGATGTTGACACTGCAGATTCCTCATAAAAATCAAGGTGTTGCTGCAGGAAATCGGCAGATTGAGCCTGGAAATCTTGTGCTTTCATTCTAAACTCTACTGGATTGTGGGGGAAAACTTGGTTTCTGCTAGTCTTCTGAAAATTTAGGCCAGAAATGTCCTTGTTTTATGTTGAAATAGGTGTCTTCCCATGAAAATCAACAAGTTTGATGTGGAAATTGACAGCTTGAGTCTGGAAATCCTGTGCTTTGATTCTGAACTCTACTAGATTCTGGTGGAAAACTTGGTTTAAGCAGGTTATATGAGGATTTAGATAAGAAATCTGTTGGTTTGCTGTTGACTCTACAGATTCCTCATAAAAATCAAGGTGTTGCTTTAGAAAATCGATTGATTGGGTCTGGAAATCTTGTGCTTTGATTCGAAACTCTACTGGATTGTGGTGGAAAACTTGGTTTCTGCTCGGTTTTTGACAATTTACACCAGAAATCTGCTTGTTTTATGTTGAAATAGGTGTCTTCCCATGAAAATCTACAAGTTTCAGCTGGAAATCGACAGAGTGAGTCTGGAAATCCTGTGCATTGATTCTGAACTCTACTTGATTGTGGTGGAAAACTTGGTTAAAGCAGGTTATGTGAGGATTTAGATAAGAAATATGTTTGTTTGACGTTGACACTGCAGGTTCCTGTTAAAAATAAAGGTGTTCCTTTAGGAAATCCATGGATTGGGTCTGGAAATCCTATGCTTTGATTATGAACTCTACTGGATTGTGGGGGAAAACTTAGTGTCTTCTGGTTATGTCAGTATTTAGATAAGAAATCTGCTTCTTTCATGATGACACTGCAGGTTCCTCATAAAAATCAAGGTGTTGCTGCAGGAAATCGAGAGATTGGGACTAGAAACCTTGTGCTTGGATTTTTAACTCCACTGCATTGTGGGGGAAAACTTGGGTTCTGCTTGTGTTTTGACAATTTAGGCCAGAAATCTGCTTGTTTTATGATGAAATAGGAGTCTTCCCATGATAATCAACAAGTTTCACCTGGAAATCGACAGATTGAGTCTGGAAATCCTGTGCTTTGATTCTGAACTCTACTGGATTGTGGTGGAAAATTTGGTTTCTGCTTCTCTTTTGATAATTTAGGCCAGAAATCTGCTTGTTTTATGTTTAAATAGGTGTCTTCCCATGAATATCAGCAAGTTTAGACGGAAATCGACAGATTGAGTCTGGAAATCCTGTGCTTTGACTCTGAACTCTAATGGATTTTGGGGGAAAACTTGGTTTCTGCAGGTTATGTGAGGATTTAAATGAGAAATCAGCTTGTTTGATGTTGACACTTCAGGTTCCTGATAAAAATCAAGGTGTTGCTACAGGAAATCGAGAAATTTGGTCTGGAAATCTTGTGCTTTGATTCTGAAATCTACTGGATTGTGGGTGAAAACTTGGGTTCTGCTTTTCTGTTGACAATTTAGGCCAGAAATCTGATTGGTTTATGTTGAAATATGTGTCTTCCCATCAAAATCAACAAGTCTCAGCTGGAAATCGACAGAGTGAGTCTGGAAATCCTGTGCTTTGATTCTGAAATCAACTGGATTGTGGTGGAAAACTTGGTTTCGGCAGGTTATGCGAGAATTTAGATAAGAAATATCCTTGTTTGATGTTGACACTTCAGGTTCCTGATAAAAATCAAGGTGTTGCTTTAGGAAATCGATGGATTGGGTCTGGAAATCCTGTGCTCTGATTCTGAACTCTACTGGATTGTGGTGGAAAACTTGGTGTCTGCTCTTTTTTTGACAATTTAGGCCAGAAATCTGCTTGTTTTATGTTGAAATATGTGTCATCCCATGATAATCAGCAAGTTTCAGCTGGAAATCGAGAGATTGGGGCTGGAAATCTGGTGCTTTGATTCTGAACTCTACTGCATTGTGGTGGAAAACTTAGTGTCTGCTGGTTATGTCTGGATTTAGATAAGAAATCTGCTTGTTTGATGATGACACTGCAGGTTCCTCATAAAAATCAAGGTGTTACTTGAGGAAATCGACAGATTGGGTCTGGAAATCCTGTGCTTTGATTCTGAAATCTACTGGATTGTGGTGGAAAAATAGGTTTCTGCAGGTTATGTGGGGATTTAGATAAGAAATCTGCTGGTTTGATGTTGACACTGCAGGTTCCTAATAAAAATCATGGAGTTGCTCCAGGAACTCGACAGATTGCATCTGGAAATCCTGTGCTTTGATTCTGAACTCTACTGGATTGTGGTCGAAAACTTAGTGTCTTCTGGTTATGTCTGGATTTAGATAAGAAATCTGCTTGTTTGATGATGACACTGAAGGTTCCTCATAAAAATTAAGGTGTTGCTTGAGGAAATCGAGAGATTGGGTCTGGAAATCTTGTGCTTGGATTATGAACTTACTGGATTGTGGTGGAAAACTTGAGTTCTGCTTGTTTTTTGACAATTTAGGACAGAAATCTGCTTGTTTTATTTATGTGTCTTCCCATGAAAATTAATAAGTTTCAGCTGGAAATCATGAGATTGGGTCTGGAAATCCTGTGCTTTGGTTCTGAACTCTACTGGATTCTGGTGGAAAACTTGGTTTAAGCAGGTTATGTGAGGATTTAGGTAAGAAATCTGCTTGTTTGATGTTGGAACTTCAGGTTCCCCATAGAAATCAAGGTGTTGCTGCAGGAAATTGACAGATTGGGTCTGGAAATCCTGTGCTTTGATTCTGAACTGTACATGATTTTGGTGAAAAAATAGGTTTCTGCAGGTTATGAGAGGATTTAGACAAGAAATCTGCTGGTTTGATGTTGACACTGCAGGTTCCTCATAAAATTCAAGGTGTTGCTACAGGAAATCGAGAGATTAGGTCCAGAAATCTTGTGCTTTGATTCTGAACTCTTCTGGATTGTGGGAGGAAAGTTGGTTTCTGCTCGGATTTTGACAATTGAGGCCAGAAATCTGCTTGCTTTACTTTGAAATAGGAGTCTTCCAATGATAATCAACAAGTTTCAACTGGAAATTGACAAAGTGGGAATGGAAATCCTGTGCTTTAATTCTGAACTCTACCGGATTCTGGTGGAAAACTTGGTTTAAGCAGGTTATGTGAGGATTTAGGTAAGAAATCTGATTGTTTGATGTTGGAACTTCAGGTTCCCAGTAGAAATCAAGGTGTTGCTGCAGGAAATTGACAGATTGGGTCTGAAAATCCTGTGCTTTGATTCTGAATTCTACTGGATTTTGGGGGAAAACTTGGTTTCTGCTCGTCTTTTGACAATTTAGGCCAGAAATCTTCTTGTTTTATGTTGAAATAGGTGTCTTCCCATGATAATCAACAAGTTTCAGCAGGAAATCGACAGATTGAGTCTGGAAATCCTGTGCTTTGATTCTGAACTCTACTTGATTTTGTTGAAAAAATAGGTTTCTGCAGGTTATGAGAGGATTTAGACAAGAAATCTGATGGTTTGTTGTTGACACTGCAGGTTCCTCATAAAATTCAAGGTGTTGCTGCAGGTAATCGACAGATTAGGTCCAGAAATCTTGTGCTTTGATTCTGAACCCTACTGGATTGTGTGGAAAAAATTGGTTTCTACTCTTTTTTTGACAATTTAGGCCTGTAAACTGCTTGTTCTATGTTGAAATAGGTGTCTTCCCATGATAATCAACAAGTTTCATCAGGAAATCGACAGATTGAGACTGGAAATCCTGTGCTTTGATTCTGAACTCTACTGGATTTTGGTGGAAAACTTTGTTTCTGCTCGTTTTTTGACAATTTAGGCCAGAAATCTGCTTCTTTTATGTAGAAATAGGTGTCTTCCCATGATAATCAACAAGTTTCATCAGGAAATCGACAGATTGAGACTGGAAATCCTGTGCTTTGATTCTGAACTCTACTGGATTTTGGTGGAAAACTTTGTTTCTGCTCGTTTTTTGACAATTTAGGCCAGAAATCTGCTTCTTTTATGTAGAAATAGGTGTCTTCCCATGAAAATCAGCAAGTTTCAGCTGGAAATCGACAGATTGGCTCTGGAAATCCTTTGATTTGATTTTGAACTCTGCTTGATTGTCGTGGAAAACTAGGTTTATGCAGGTTACGTGAGGATCTAGATGAGAAATCTGCTGGTTTGATGTTGACACTGCAAGTTCCTCATAAAAATCAAGATGTTACTGCAGGAAATCGACACATTAGGTCCGGAAATCTTGTGCTTTGATTCTGAACTCTTCTGGATTGTGGGGGAAAACTTCGTTCCTATTCGTTTTTTGACCGTTTAGGCCAGAAATTTGCTTGTTTAATGTTGATATAGGTGTCTTCCCATGATAATCAACAAGTTTCAGCTGGAAATCAACAGATTGAATCTGGAAACCCTTTTCTTTGATTCTGAACACTATTGGATTGTGGTGGAAAACTTGGTTTTTTGCAGGTTATGTGAGCATTTAGATAAGAAATCTGCTCGTTTGATGTTGACACTACAGGTTCCTCATAAAAATCAAGGTGTTGCTGCAGGAAATGGACACATTAGTTCTGGAAATCTGGTGCTTTGATTCTGAACTCTACTGGATTGTGGTGGAAAACGTGGTTTCTGCTTGTGGTTTGACAATTTACGCCTGAAAACTGCTTGTTTTATGTTGAAATAGGTGTCTTCCTATGATAATCAACAAGTTTCAGCACGGAATCGAGAGTTTGCGTCTGGAAATCCTGTGCTTTGATTCTGAACTCTACTGGATTTTGGGGGAAAACTAAGTGTCTGCAGGTTATGTGTGGATTTAGATAAGAAATCTACTTGTTTAATGTTCACACTGCAGGTTCCTGATAAATATCAAGGTGTTGCTTCAGGAAATCGACAGATTGGGCCTGGAAATCCTGTGCTTTGATTCTGAACTCTACTGGATTGTGGGAGAAAACTTGGTTTCTGCTCTTTTTTTGACACTTTAGGCCAGTAATCTGCTTGTTTTATGTTGAAACATGTGTCTTCCCATGAAAATCAAGAAGTTTCAGCTGGAAATCGACAGATTGGGTCTGGAAATCCTGTGCTTTGATTACGAACTCTACTGGATTGTGGGGGAAAACTTGGTTTCTGCTTGTCTTTTGACAATTTAGGCGACAAATCTGCTTGTTTTATATTGAAATATATGTTTTCCTATGATAATCAAGAAGTTTCATCAGGAAATCGACAGATTGAGTCTGGAAATACTGTGCTTTCATTCAGAAATCTACTGGATTGTGGTGGAAAACTTAGTGTCTGCAGCTTAGGTGAGGATTTAGATAAGAAAGCAGCTTGTTTGATATTGACACTGCAGGTTCCTCATAAAAATCAAGGTGTGGCTGCAGGAAATCGAGAGACTGGGTGTGGAAATCTTTTGCTTTGTTTCTGAACTCAGCTGCATTGTGGTGGAAAACTTGTTTTCTACTTGTCTTTTGACAATTTAGGCCAGAAATCTCCTTGTTTTATGTTGAAATAGGTGTCTTCCCATGATAATCCACAAGTTTCATCTGGAGATTGACTGATTGAGTCTGGAAATCCTGTGCTTTGATTCCGAACTCTACTGAATTGGGGGGGAAACTTAGTGTCTGCAGGTAATGTGAGGATTTAGATAATAAATCTGCTTGTTTCATGTTTACACTGCAGATTCCTGATAAAGATCAAGGTGTTCCTTCAGGAAATTGACAGATTGGGTCTGGAAATCCTGTGCTTTTATTCTGAACTCTTGTGGATTCTGGTGGAAAACTTGGTTTAAGCAGGTTATGTGAGGATTTATATAAGAAATCTGCTGGTTTGATGTTGACACTGCAGGTTACTCATAAAAATCAAGGTGTTGCTGCAGGAAATCGACACATTAGGTCTGGAAATCTTGAGCTTTGATTCTGAACTCTACTGGATTGTGGTGGAAACATGGTTTATGCAAGTTATGTGAGGATTAAGCTGAGAAATCTGCTCGTTTGATGTTGACACTGCAGATTCCTCTTAAAAATCAAGGTGTTGCAGCAGGACATCGACAGATTGGGTCTCGAAATCTTGTGCTTTGATTCTGAATTCTACTGGCTTGTGCTGGAAAGCTTGGTTTCTCCTTCTCTTTTGACAATTTACGCCAGAATTCTGCTTGTTTTATGTTGAAATAGGTGTCTCCCTATGATAATCAACAAGTTTCAGCTGGAAATCTACAGATTGACTCTGGAAATCCTGTGTTTTGATTCTGAACTGTACTCGATTGTGGGGGAAAACTTGGTTTCTGCTCGTTTTTTGACAATTTAGGCCAGAAATCTGCTTGTTTTACGTTTCAATAGGTGTCTTGCTATGATAATAAATAAGTTTCTGATCGAAATCAACAGACTGAGTCTGGAAATCCTGTGCTTTGAATCTGAACTCTACTGGATTGTGGAGGAAACCTTGGTTTCTGCACATTTTTTTGAGAATTTTGGCCAGAAATCTGCTTGTTTTCTCTTGAAATATGTGTCTTCCAATGAAAATCAACAAGTTTCATCTGGAAATTGACAGATTGATTCTGGAAATCTTGTGCTTTGATTCTGAACTCTTATGGGTTTTGGTGGAATATTTGGTTTCTGCTGGATGTGTGACTTTTTAGGCAAGAAATCTGCTTGTTTCTTGTTGAAAATGCTGGTTTCCCCTGAAAATCAGCATGTTTCAGCTGGAAATCGGCAGATGGAGTCTGGAAATCTGGTGCTTTGATTCTGAACTCTTCTGGCTTGTGGTGGAAACGGATTCTGCTAGTTATGTGAGGATTTAGGAAAGAAATCTCTTTGTTCGATGTTGAAACTGCTGATTCCTCATGAAAATCAACAGGTTTCATCTGGAAATCGAAAGATTGGGTCTGGAAACCTTGCGCTTTCATTCTGAACTCTACTGGATTTTGGGGGAAAACTTGGTTTCTGCATGTTACATGAGGATTTAGATAAGAAATCTGCTGGTTTGATGTTGACGCTGCAGATTCCTCTTAAAAATCAAGGTGTTGCTGCAGGAAATCGACAGATTGGGTCTGGAAATCCTGTGCTTTGATTCTGAACTCTACTGGATTGTGGGGGAAAACTTGGTTTCTGCTGACTATGTGACCAATGAGGCCAGAAATCTGCTTGTTTTTTATTGTTACTGGTGGTTTCCCCTGGAAAAGTTGGTTTCTGCAGGTTATGTGAGGATTTAGACAAGAAATCTGCTTGTGTGATGTTGAAACAGCTGGCTTCCCATGCAAATCAACTAGTTTCAACTGGTAATTGATAGATAAGGTCTGGAAATCTTGTGCTTTGATTCTGAACTCTACTGGATTGTTGGGCAAAACTTGGTTTCTACTCGTTTTTTGACAATTTAGGCCAGAAATCTGCTTGTTTTATGTTGAAATAGGTGTCTTCCCATGATAATAAACAAGTTTCATCTGGAAATCAACAGATTGACTCTATAAATCCTGTGTTTTGATTCTGAACTCTACTGGATTGTGGGGGAAAACGTGGTTTATGCAGGTTATGTGAGGATTTAGATAAGAAATCTGCTGGTTTGATGTTGACACTGCAAATTCCTCATAAAAATCAAGGTGTTGTTGTAGGAAATCACAGATTTAGTCAGGAAATCTTGTGCTTTGATTCTGAACTCTACTGGATTGTGGGGGAAAACTCGCTTTCTGCTGGTTATGTGAGGATGTTGGTAAGAAATGTCCTTCTTCAATGCTGAAACTGCTGGTTCCTCATGAAAATCAATATGTTTCAAGTGGAAATTGACATATTGAGTCTGGAAATCTTGTGCTTTGATTCTGAACTCTACTGGATTGTGGTGGAAAACATGGTTTCTGCTGACTATGTGACCATTGAGGCCAGAAATCTGCTTGTTTATTATTGTTACTGGTGGCTTCCCCTGAAAATCATCAATTTTCAGCTGGAGATCGAGAAATTGAGTCTGGAAATCTTGTGCTTTGATTCTGAGTTTTTCTCGGTCCGGAGAGGGAAGGAGACTAGTTCTTTTGAATATTCCCGTGTTGTGAAATTAAAGGCATATGCAAAGCCAAAATATCAACAGCTAGACTATTTATTACATAAACAAAATTGAAATAAGAAGGGGAGAGGGAGAAGATAGAGTGGGAGAGAGAGGAGAGAGAGAGAAGAATAAAGGAGTTATAAAGGTGCTGCAGGAGGTGCTGGGTTTGTGCTGAGGCTTTGGCTGGAGATGCAATGTGATCCCTCTGGGCAGCCTGGGTCTGTAGAGAAAGGGTATTGAGGCTTTGGCTGGAGAATAGATGAGGTCCCTCTGGGCAGCGTGGGTCAGCTCCATGAGTGGCAGTGTTATAAATTGAGACCACACAAGTGATAAAAATCCGCTCTGAATTTATTGAATAATAAAAGCAAGCAGAATATAAGCAAAATGCAGCGCTGGACGACAGGGGAGTCACCGCTCCACCAACTGCCGTAACAGAACTATACAAGCCGTCTTCTTTTATACTCTGTAGTTCCGCCTTGCATGTCACGTCTGGTGGTCGTTGAAGCTGAAGTAAGAAGTCTTCCTCCAGTGCCCTTACAGTTTCTCAGAATTGTTTACAGTTTCCTAGAACTGTTGTGTTCTTACAGTTTCCCAGGATTGTTCTGCTCTTCCAGTTTTCCCAGGATTGTTGTGCTCTTCCAGTTTTAGTTACATCCTGCTTGATAAACAATGCTAGCCTTGTATAAGCCTAAATGCAGTTTCTATAATATCTTCCTAATAAACAATGTTACTTAACATATCACAGCAGCAAGTGGGACTTAGGACACGGAGAGAGGGTTCAGTCTGCTTCCTTCCTTCTCAGCGGCATGGTCCTTCTTCAGCATTTTTCTCTCTGCGTTTTTCTTCCTCCGCGTTTTTCTTCCTTCTGAGCCAGTAGTGGTCAAGTCTTTTATACAGTTTTTAGTCCTTAGGTATGTGTCCAAGCATTGTCCCTCAGGAATTCAGGAGCCAGGAAATCATAAGCATCCAGATATCGTTCCCCAGGAAGTCTTTTTGTGTATTCATGTGAGTTTGGACAGTGGTCTGGATGGAGGGGGGGGGGCCTCCGCCTCCTTCCTCTCCATCTCCCTGCCTACCCACTTATCACACATCAGGAGACAGGTGGAGAGTCCATTGACTCATCACCTTCCCTGCCTGGGGGTATCTGATAGCTAGGAATGATCTTGTGATGGCTGGGTCCTTGAGCTATTGTTGTAGTCCAGCTGCAGTCCAGTGTTATCACGATGCAATCGCAAGGTGATTTGCATCCAGGATTGCTACTGTCTGGGCAAGCAGCAACTGATTTTATCTTTGTTGAGTCACACCAGGAGTAGACTCTTACACCACCCCATCAATCAAAGATAAAAGCAAGAAAGAGAGAAAAGAAAGGAAAGGAAAGAAGTTTTAAACAATTTTTCAATAGACACAAGTTTTGGTTGGCTAATGGCACAAATCTGTTGTACACCATCATTAGACACAAATTGCATATTGGACACTACACAAGGTGAAAGATTAACAATACTAGCAAAATAGAACAAAATTAAAACAGGTAATTACACAAGGTGAAAGCATCCTTTTTCCTCCTGGAAGCCAAGAGAACAAACCCATACCCACCCACCCCGTCAGTCCTTCAGTTTGGAGTTGAAGTGAGAGCTTCCATCCAGATCTGAATGTCTGCGGGGCTATGGAAAGTACAGTCCTTGAAGAGATGTCTTCTGCAATGCAAAACTTGAGAGGTCTTCTATATTGTAACAAGACAAGTCCTTCTGACAATACATCAGGTAGTCTTCAGCATTAGAACTTAAATAACAGGTAATCAGCATTAGAACTTAGATAAGAAACACAACCTTAAAACATACAAAACTGGTATTTCCAGGTTCCCATACAGTCACTCTCTCAGGTGATGTCCCTGAAAGAGTTCACTTAATTATTTTGAATAGCCCTGTAAGTATCGTTGATTGTTTCAGGTTCCCTCAAAGCCAAGCTAAATACAAACAAAAGCTTTTCCCCTAACCAAGTACAATTTTTTGGGTGATCTCCTGACTCATGCTTCACCCCCCACTCACCACTGAGAAGTGAAGCCCTTAGTTGCCCTGGGGGGCATACCCCTCCCCTCGCCAAATGGCTTCACAAAGAGAGGAGCAGTGGTCTCAGCCCTCTTTTTAGGCTCAGACCAGCATTTCACAATGATTTCTAATTGCCTCGTGGATACCCCATCAACCGCTTCTTTTGGAATACCTTTCTTCTGACCCACCCCCCACCAATATTGACGGGTATTCAAGTGTTCCCTGCCCCTAGCCAGGTGCCTACTAGGAATACGGTGCAACTGGCCCTGGGGGCTTGGTGGGTGAGTCAGTTTCACATGTCTCAAGCCTCTAGTTTGAGGTTTTTTAATTTCCTCAGGAATATTATACTGCCTGGCATAATCTAATAACTCCCTTCCCAAATCTTCCCATGTCCTGGAAGAAAGTGGGTTATTAGCAATTTCTTTTTGGAGCTGGATACCTCTTATTTTAAGCGAGTCAGGGAGACCCCTGATCAAAGGAGTCATTCTGTTTGCATCCACCAGGAGTGAAAGGGGGGATTCAAAATGATGTTTCAGTTCTCTTTCATATATCATTTGCAGGCATGCAGCCCTTTGCACATTCTCCATTATCTGATTCATCCCTCCCCGCAGAACTACAGGTTCCCCTCTCTCCTTTGGATCAAACCCCCCTGCCCAATAGGCAGCTCGCTGGGTAAGGCTCCAGGGTCCACTCCTGTTTTTCGTGGTTAGAAAAACATTATCACCCCAATAGCCCATGGCTTCAGCTTCTGTTAACATAATCTGATCACCTCCAGTTTGTGAAACTCGCCACACATATTCCACCTCAGACTCCCCAGCAGAGCGTGCAAATTCTTTACGAATTTTGGCCAGCACAGTGTATGAGAAAGGTGCATCTTTAGTTGTGACAGTGGGGGTAGTTTCCCCATCCTCATATAAAACTTCAGTGTTAATGAGAGGTCTCACATGCACAGCAGCTTCCTTAGCTGTTGTCAATTCTGCCCAAGGGTACACAGGGGCAGACTCCAGGTAATTCACACCCTGTTTTGAGTCCAAATACGAATTTTGCCTCCTCTCCTTTTCCAATTGAATTTTAAGGTCTGCCACTACATCTTTCAAAGTGGCAACATGGCTTTGTAGTGACGAAACTAAGTCCTGCAAAGAGGAAATAGTTGTATTGTCTCGCTCATGCCATTCCTCTTTCTCCTTCACTGAAGCAGCTAAACAGGCGCCTAAAACTGCACAAATAAAACCTTTGCCTTTTCCGGCTTTTGCTCTTGCATCTTTCTGCAGAGCCACAATTCTATCAGCCACACTCTGGAAATTATGCCAATTTTCACGGGCCCAGTCAAGTACCTGTACAGATGGGCGGGCTCCGTGAGCTTCTAAAAGGTTAAAAAGCCTCTCACTCCGGGCCATCTCTTTTGCTTCACAAAGTATTTCTTAATAGGGCACTAAGTTTCACAGGGAGTCAGATCAAAAACATTGTTTGTACCAAAAAAATCTTCCCTGGAAAAATGTACACTTTTAAAAGCTTACTCCAAAATAATCTTCTCCAGGAAAAATGCACAATAGATTTTTCAGAGGAGGTCACACACAAGAAAAAACAACCAACCTGGGCTTCTCAAGGAAGTAACACAATTTCCCTGAGAGAACCCACACTTCCAAAAGCTTCTCAGCTTTAGTTCCTCAATTTTTTTGTTACACCAGGACAAGAAACCTGTGATTCTTAAGGAAGAGTCACTCTGTTTCTCGGAGAGAACACACACCAGCAGAAGTTACTCAACTTTTGCTTCAATATGGGGCTTCTCGGGAAAGCCACACTATCCCCGAGACAATACACACTTTACAAATATCACAAAAAACTGGGTTTACCAAAACAGGGTACTGAGAATCCTCGGGGAGGCCACACTATAAAATCAACGTTTGTACCCCAGTTAATTTTCCCTGGGAAAGCACACACATGTAAAGCAGGGCACAGAGAATTCTTGAGAAAGCCACACTATAAATTCAACATTTGTACCCCAGATAATCTTCCTCGAGAAAGCACACACATAGAAAGCTTTTGAGAACTGCCACACAGTCTCTCTGAAAATTTCGCTTCGTCCTTCTCCGGCCACTTCCCTCGCGGGAGAGTGAAAACGCGAATCTGGACTCCGCACTCACTTCGTACTCAGAGTACGTCTCAGACACACACACACATTTCGGGGTTCTCAGAAATACAGGAGTTTTGCTGTCATACTTTCACTGCACAGGAATCCTGCCGACTACGCCAATTAAATGTCTCGGTCCGGAGAAGGAAGGAGACTAGTTCTTTTGAATATTCCCGTGTTGTGAAATTAAAGGCATAAGCAAAGCCAAAATATCAACAGCTAGACTATTTATTATATAAATAAAATGGAAATAAGAAGGAGAGAGGGAGAAGATAGAGAGGGAGAGAGAGAAGAGAGAGAGAGAAGAGGAAAGGAGTTATAAAGGTGCTGCAGGAGGTGCTGGGTTTGTGCTGAGGCTTTGGCTGGAGATGCGATGTGATCCCTCTGGGCAGCCTGGGTCTGTAGAGAAAGGGTGTTGAGGCTTTGGCTGGAGAATAGATGAGGTCCCTCTGGGCAGCGTGGGTCAGCTCCATGAGCGGCAGCAAGCGGGACTTAGGACACAGAGAGAGGGTTCAGTCTGCTTCCTTCCTTCTCAGCAGCATGGTCCTCCTTCAGCGTTTTTCTCTCTGCGTTTTTCTTCCTCCGCGTTTTTCTTCCTCCTGAGCCAGTAGTGGTCAAGTCTTTTATACAGTTTTTAGTCCTTAGGTATGTGTCCAAGCATTGTCCCTCAGGAATTCAGGAGCCAGGAAATCATAAGTATCCAGATATCGTTCCCCAGGAAGTCTTTTTGTGTATTCATGTGAGTTTGGACAGTGGTCTGGATGGAGGGGGGGGGGCCTCCGCCTCCTTCCTCTCCATCTCCCTGCCTACCCACTTATCACACATCAGGAGACAGGTGGAGAGTCCATTGACTCATCACCTTCCCTGCCTGGGGGTATCTGATAGCTAGGAATGATCTTGTGATGGCTGGGTCCTTGAGCTATTGTTGCAGTCCAGCTGCAGTCCAGTGTTATCACGATGCAATCGCAAGGTGATTTGCATCCAGGATTGCTACTGTCTGGGCAGGCAGCAACTGATTTTATCTTTGTTGAGTCACACCAGGAGTAGACTCTTACAGAACTCTACTGGATTGTGGGGGAAAACTTGGTTTCTGCTTGTCTTTTGACAATTTAGGCCAGAAATCTGCTTGTTTTATGTTGAAATAGGTGTCTTATGGGTTTTGCTGGAATATTTGGTTTCTGCTGGTTATGTGACTTTTTAGGCAAGAAATCTGCTTGTTTCTTGTCAAAAATGCTTGTTTCCCCTGAAAATCAACAAGTTTCAGCTGGAAATCAACAGATTGAGTCTGGAAATATTGTGCTTTGATTCTGAACTCTACTGGATTGCGGTGGAAAATTCGCTTTCTGCTAGTTATGTGAGGATTTTGGTAAGAATCTCCTTCTTCAATGCTGAAACTGCTGGTTCCTCATGAAAATCAATATGTTTCAGATGAAATTGGCATATTGAGTCTGGAAATCTTGTGCTTTGATTCTGAACTCTACTGAATTGTGGTGGAAAACTTGGTTTCTGCTGACTATGTGACCATTAAGGCCAGAAATCTGCTTGTTTATTATTGTTACTGGTGGTTGCCCCTGAAAATCATCAATTTTCAGATGGAGATCGACAGATTGAGTCTGGAAATCCTGTGCTCTGAATCTGAACTCTACTGGATTGTGGTGGAAAAAACATTGTCTGCAGGTTGTGTGAGGATTTAGATAAGAAATCTGCTGGTTTGATGTTGACACTGCAGGTTCCTCATAAAAATCAAGAGTTGCTTCAGGAAATCGACAGATTGGGTCTGGAAATCCTGTGCTTTGATTCTGAACTCTACTGGATTGTGGTGGAAAACTTGGTTTCTGCTGACTATGTGACCATTAAGGCCAGAAATCTGCTTGTTTATTATTGTTACGGGTGGTTTCCCCTGAAAATCATCAAGTTTCAGCTGGAAATCGACAGATTTGGTCTGGAAATCTTGTGCTTTGATTCTGAACTCTTATGGGTTTTGCTGGAATATTTGGTTTCTGCTGGTTATGTGACTTTTTAGGCAAGAAATCTGCTTGTTTCTTGTCGAAAATGCTTGTTTCCCCTGAAAATCAACTTGTTTCAGCTGGAAATCGGCAGATGGAGTCTGGAAATCTTGTGCTTTAATTGTGAACTCTACTGGCTTGTGGTGGAAACGGATTCAGTTAGTTATGTGAGGATTTAGGAAAGAAATCTCCTTGTTCGATGTTGAAACTGCTGATTCCTCATGAAAATCAACAGGTTTCATCTGGAAATCGAAAGATTGCTTCAGGAAATCTTGCGCTTTGATTCTGAACTCTACCGGATTGTTCGGGAAAACTGAGTTTCTGCTTGCCTTTTGACAATTTCGGCCAGAAATCTGCTTCTTTTTTGTTGAAATAGGTGTCTTCCCATGATAATCAACAAGTTTCAGCAGGAAGTCTACAGATTGAGTCTGGAAATCCTGTACTTTTATTCTGAACTCTACTGAATTATGGTGGAAAACTTGGTTTCTGCTGACTAGGTGACCATTGAGGCCAGAAATCTGCTTGTTTATTATTGTTACTGGTGGTTTCCCCTGAAAATCATCAAGTTTGAGCTAGAGATCGACCGATTGAGTCTGGAAATCCTGTGCTCTGATTCTGAACTCTACTGGATTGTGGTGGAAAACTTATTCTCTGCAGGTGATTTGATGATTTAGATAAGAAATCTGCTTGTGTGATGTTGACACTGCAGGTTCCTCATAAAAATCAAGTGTTGCTGCAGGAAATCGACAGATTGGGTCTTGAAATCTTGTGCTTTGATTCTGAACTCTACTGGATTTTGGCGGAAAACTCGCTTTCTGGTAGTTATGTGTGGATTAAGGTAAGAAATCTCATTTTTCAATGCTGAAACTGCTGGTTCCTCATGAAAATCAACATGTTTCAGATGGAAATTGACAGATTGAGTCTGGAAATCTTGTGCTTTGATTCTGAACTCTACTGAATTATGGTGGAAAGCTTATTGTCTGCGGGTTATTTTAGGATTTAGATAAGAAATCTTGCTTGTTTGATGTTGACACTGCAGGTTCCTCATAAAAATCAAGTGTTGCTGCAGGAAATCGACAGAGTGGGTCTTGAAATCTTGTGCTTTGATTCTGAACTCTACTGGATTTTGGTGGAAAACTTGGTTTCTGCTGATTATGTGACCATTGAGGCCAGAAATCTGCTTTTTTATTATTGTTACTGCTGGTTTCCCCTGAAAATCATCAAGTTTCAGCTGCAAATCGACAGATTTGGTCTGGAAATCTTGTGCTTTGATTCTGAACTCTTATGGGTTTGGGTGGAATATTTGGTTTCTGCTGGTTATGTGACTTCTTAGGCAAGAAATCTGCTTGTTTCTTGTTGAAATGCTGGTTTCCCCTGAAAATCAACTCGTTTCTGCTGGAAATGGACAGATGGAGTCTGGAAATCTTGTGCTTTAATTGTGAACTCTACTGGCTTGTGGTGGAAATGGATCCTGCTAGTTATGTGAGGATTTAGGAAAGAAATCTCCTGATTTGGTGTTGAAAGTGCTGGTTCCTCATAAAAAATCAACAGGTTTCGTCTGGAAATTGACAGATTGCTTCAGGAAATCCTGTGCTTTGATTCTGAACTCTACAGGATTCTGGTGGAAAAGTTGGTTTCTGCAGGTTATGTGAGGATTTAGACAAGAAATCTGCTTGTGTGATGTTGAAACAGCTGGCTTCCCATGCAAATCAACTAGTTTCAACTGGTAATCGATAGATAAGGTCTGGAAATCTTGTGCTTTGATTCTGAACTCTACTGGATTGTGGCGGAAAACTCGCTTTCTGCTAGTTATGTGAGGATTTTGGTAAGAAATCTCCTTGTTCAATACTGAAACTGCTGGTTCCTCATGAAAATCATCAAGTTTCAGCCAGAAATCTACAGATTGAGTCTGGAAATCCTGTGCTTTGATTCTGAACTCTACTGGATTGTGGGGAAAACTCGGTTTCTGCTCGTTTTTTGACAATTTAGGCCAGAAATCTGTTTGTTTTTTGTTGAAATAGGTGTCATCCCAGGATGACAACAATCAACAAGTTTCAGCTGGAAAAAAACACATTGCGTCTGGAAATCCTGTGCTTTGATTCTGAACTCTACAGGATTCTGGTGGAAATGTTGGTTTCTGCAGGTTATGTGACAATTTAGACAAGAAGTCTGCTTGTTTGATGTTGAACAGCTGGCTTCCCATGCAAATCACCTAGTTTCAACTGGTAATTGATAGATAGGGTCTGGAAATCTTGTGCTTTGATTCTGAACTCTTACGGGTTTTGTTGGAATATTTGGTTTCTGCTGGTTATGTGACCTTTTAGGCCAGAAATCTGCTTCTTTTTATGTTGAAATAGGTGTCTTCCCATGATAATCAACAAGTTTCATCTGGAAATCAACAGATTGAGTGTGGAAATCCTGTGCTTTGATTCTGAACTCTCTTGAACTGTGGTGGCAAAGATGTTTTCTGCAGGTCATGTGACAATTTAGACAAGAAATCTGCTTGTGTGATGTTGAAACATCTGGTTTCCCATGCAAATCTGCTGGTTTCAACTGATAATCGATAGATAGGGTCTGGAAATCTTGTGGTTTGATTCTGAACTCTACTGGATTGTGGTGGAAATCTTGGTTTCTTCAGGTTATATGTCTATTTAGGCAAGAAATCTGCTTGGCTGAAGTTGAACTCTGCTCGTTTCCCATGAAAATCAACAAGTTCCACCTAGAAATAGACAGACTGAGTCTTTAAATATGCTGCATTGATTCTGCTATCTACTGGATTGTTGTGGGAAAGTTGGTTTCTGCTGGTTATGTGACGATTTAGGTAAGAAATCTGCATGTCTGAGGTTGAACTCTGCTGGTTTCCCATGAAAATCAACAGGTTTCAGCTGGAAATCACCTGATTGAGTCTGGAAATCTTGTGCTTTGATTCTGAACTCTACTGGATTGTGGCGGAAAAGTTGGTTTCTGCTGGTTATGTGTCTATTTAGGCAAGAAATCTGCTTGTCTGAGGTTGAAATCTACTGTTTTCCCATGAAAATCAACGAGTTTCAGCTGGAAATCGACAGATTGGGTCTGGAAATGTTGTGCTTTGATTCTGAACTCTACTGGATTATGGAGGAAAAGTTGGTTTCAAATGGTTTTGTGTCAATTTAGGTAATAAATCTGTTTGTTAGATGTTGTAACTTCTGGTTCCTCATGAAAATCAACAAGTTTCAGCTTGAAATCAAGAGGTTGAGTCTTTAAATATGCTGCTTTGATTCTGAACTCTACTGGATTGTGGTGGATAAGCTCGTTTCTGTTGGTTATGTGTCGATTTCGGCAAGTAATATCCTTCTTGGGTTGAAATATGTGTCTTCGTATGATAATCAACAAGTTTCAGGTGGAAATCAAGAAATTTGGTCTGGAAATGTTGTGCTTTGATTCTGAACTCTACTGGATTGTCGTGGAAAAGCTGGTTTCTGCTGGTTATGTGTTAATTTAGACAAGAAATCTCCACATCTGAGGTTGAACTATGCTGGTTTCCCATGAAAATCAACAGGTTTCAGATGGAAACCAACAGATTGTGTCTGGAAATGTTGTGCTATGATTCTGAACTCTACTGGATTGTGGAGGAAAAGTAGGTTTGTGCTGGTTATGTGACGAATTAGGCAAGAAATCTGCTGGTCTGAGGTTGAACTCTGCTGGTTTACCATGAAAAACAATCTTTCTGCTGGAAATCGACAGATTTGTCTGGAAATGTTATGCTTTGATTCTGAACTCTTCTGGATTGTAGTGGAAATGTTGGTTTCTGAGGGTTATATGTTGATATAGGCAAGTAATCTGCAATCGAACCATAAGAGTTCAGAATCAAATCACAAGATTTCCAGACTCAGTCTGTCGATTTCCGTATGAAACATGTTTATTTTCATGAGGAACCAGCCATTTGAACATAGAACAATGAGATTTTTTGCCTAACTAGTCACAGAACCAGCAGAAACCAAATATTCCACCACAAACCAGTAGAGTTCAGAATCAAAGCACAAGATTTCCAGACCTAATCTGTCAATTTCCTGCTGCAACGCCTTAATTTTCATGAGGAACCAGCAGTTTCAACATCATAAAAGCAGATTTCTTACCTAAATCATCACATAACCAGCAGAAAGCACGTTTTCCACCACAATCCAGTAGAGTTCAGAATCAAAGCAGAAGATTTCCAGATTCAATCTGTCGATTTCCAGATTAAACATGTTGATTTTCATGAGGAATCTGCAGTTGCAACAAGAAACAAGCAGATTTCTTACTTAAATCCTCACATAACCAGCAGAATCTAAGTTTTCCAACACAAACCATAAGAGTTCAGACTCAAAGCAGAAGATTTCCAGACCAAATCTATCGATTTCCTGCTGCAACACCTTGATTTTCATGAGCAACCACCAGTGTCAACATCAGGCAAGCAGATTTCTTACCTAAATCTTCACATACCCAGCAGAAACTGTTTCCACCAGAATCCAGTAGAGTTCAGAATTAAAGCACAAGATTTCCAGACTCATTCTGCTGATTTCCAGATGAAAGTTGTTGATTTTCATGAGGGACCAACAGGTTCAACCTCAAACAAGCAGATTTCTTACCTAAATCATCACATAACCTGAAGAAACCAAATATTCCACCACAAATGATAAGAGTTCAGAATCAAAGCACAAGATTTCCAGACTCAGTCTGTCAACTTCCAGCTGAAACGTGTTGATTTTCATGGGAAGCCAGCTGTTTCAACATCAAACAAGCAGATTTCTTACCTAAATCATCACACAACCGGCAGAAACCAACTTTTCCACCACAATCGAGTAGAGTTCAGAATCAAAGCACAAGATTTCCAGTCCAAATCTGTCGATTTTCAGTTGAAACTTGTTGATTTTCACAAGGAACCAGCAGTTTCAACATTGAACAGGGAGAATTCTTACTTAAATCCCCACATTGATGGCTACAGGCTCTTCAGGAGAGACAGGCAAGGAAGAGGGGGTGGAGGGGTGGCCCTGTACATCAGGGAGGCACTAGATGTCGTTGAGCTGGAGATCAGGGACCATCAGGTTGAGTGCCTGTGGGTGAGAATTAGAGGGAAGACCAACAGGGCTGACATCCTGGTTGGAGTCTGTTATAGACCACCCAACCAGGAAGAAGAAGTTGATGAAGCATTCTATAGGCAGCTTAAGGCTGTCTCAAGATCTCCTGACCTTGTTCTCATGGATGACTTCAACCTGCCTGACATCTGCTGGGATCTCAACACAGCAGAGAGGAGACAGTCTAGGAGGTTCTTAGAGTGCATGGAGGACAGCTTCTTATCCCAGGTGCTGCATGAGCCTACCAGGGGTAAGGCTATGCTTGACCTCCTCTTCACCAACAGGGAAGGGCTGGTGGGTGATGTGGTGGTCAGAGGCTGTTTAGGGGACAGCGACCACGAGATAATTGAATTCTCAGTATCTAAGAGGGGCAGCAAGAAGACCTCCACTCTGGACTGCCGGAGGGTGGACTTCAGGCTACTCAAGGAACTAACTCAGAAGGTTCCTTGGGAAACAGCCCTTAAAAATAAAGGGGTCCAGGAGGGCTGGGCCTATTTCAAGGAAGAACTCTGAAGGCGCAGGAACAGGCTGTCCCAATGTGCCGGAAGATGAGCCGCCGGGGCAGACGGCCTGGATGGGTGATGAGCTTCTCATAGAACTAAGGGAAAAAAAGAGGGTGTATCATCTTTGGAAGAAAGGTGAGGCAACCCATGAAAAGTTTAAGGATGTTGCTAGGTCTTGTAGGAAGAAAATTAGGGTGGCAAAAGCACATTTGTAGCTTAAACTGGCCTCTGCTGTGAAGGACAACAAAAAGTCCTTCTATAAATACATTAATAGCAAGAGGAAAGGCAAGGACAATCTGCACTCCTTGGTGGACATGGAGGGGAACGTTGTAACAAAGGATGAGGAGAAGGCAGAGTTACTTAACACCTTCTTTGCCTCAATTTTTTCTAGCAGGGCAGAATGTCTTCCAGACAGCTGGCCTGCAGAGCTGGCAGAAGGAGCCAGGGAGCAGCATAGTTTTCCTCTGTTCCAGAATGGGGTAGTTGGTGATCTGCTCAGCTGCTTGGAGCCCCACAAGTCCATGGGACCAGATGGGATCCATCCTAGGGTGCTGAGAGAGCTGGCAGAGAGCTGGCCAAGCCACTCTCCATCATTTTCCAGCAGTCCTGGCTCACTGGAGAGGTCCCAGAAGACTGGAAGCTGGCCAATGTGGTGCCCATCCACAAGAAGGGCCGGTTGGATGAGCCAGGGAATTATAGGCCTTTAGCCAGATTTGGAGGCAACGGAGGTGATTGGAATCAATACGGCTGACCAATATGATCGGGTACTGATTCTTTATTTTTCCAGTATTGCAGGCCTATGGCGCAGGCCTATGGTGAAAGCATGGCACAGTAAAGCATGGAAGGAAAGGAGATAGGACAGGCAGAAAAAGAAGAAGAGGCGCGTAGCAAGGAAACCGCTACAATTTATATAACCTTGGTGTGCCTTGTTGGCATGGACTCATTGGTTCCCTATGAGTGACCACACATCACACTATTGTAGATTATTGGTCCAACTACTGATGACACGCGAGGTTTGGTGATGCAGGTGCATGTCCTGTTGTCCCAAGATAATTCACTATGTTTTAGTTACAGTGCTGCAGGCATAGCACTGTTTTGGCATACTGGTAGCTGGCTCTGCACTTCTGCTGAGCATGGCCTACCACCATGTCAGGCTCTAGGCCTGCACTGCCGGATTGCTCACACTGCTCGTTGCTGGCATTCCCACAAATCCCCCTTTTTGTTTTTGTGAGCAATCTGGTCAAGGGAGTTATTCTCATCCCATACAGAACACTGCTTGCATACACAGAAGCAAGCAAGGTAAAGCTAAGCTGTATAGCAAAAGCAAAAGTTCTGCAGTGCAGCAAGTCCAACAGACTGATGTAACCCGTACAAGGCACAAAGCTTAAGTTGAACTAGTTAGAATGTTCTAACAGAGCTGGTATAATACATGGTCAAAGATAACAGACATTTTAAAGAACTTAGATCTTAATAGTTCCGATCTTTATATTTCATTCCTCTTGTTGATAGACTTGATTATGCCTGAACACATTGTGATGGAGGTACATTATGCCGAGATATTGAATCTTGCCCCAGCATGTGGGTGAACTCCCCTTCCTTCAGGAGGAGGAGAAAAGCCAAGACAAAAGCCAGGCTAGCACGCATTTAGTGCATGCTGTGCTCGTGCATTCCCCAAATATGGAATAATTCTAGCTTCATGCTTTCCCATAGGCTGAAGCCAGTTGTTTATGAGAATGCCCATTGGTCAAACCTAGCCTCGGGGGATTCTATAAATATTACCCCAGTGAGTAAACAAGTGCCTTCCTCCTCCATTTCTGTCTCTGTGCTAGCTCGAGAGTTAAGTCCGAGCCGCTGCCTCTGCAATTGAGTTTGTTGTTTAGCTTCTATTACATACATGCACACATATCAAGGCATCTGCATGTGAGAAGCGACTGGAGGAATTTTTTCCACAAGAGGAAGGACACCGCACTGAGCTGAGGAGCCAGCATCACCATAGCCAGTCACACGGACCAGGAGAGAAACCCCCCATCGCTACCATATGGACTGAACCAACCCCCAAGGGTAAGATCTGCCCAATTACCAGGGAAGAAGGGACTTGACCGAGCCAGGTTGTCCGTGCAATCGCTTAACCCCACCATAGTGGGAGAGAAGAGCACCACGTGCCGCTCCAAACCCTGTTGAACTCCAGGGACTACTCAACAGTGTTTGTGCTTACACTGCACCGAACCCCCAGACCGCTCCGGGTATCCTGCTGTTGCTTTAAGCCCAGCGAATGAGAAGCCGCTGCCCGGAAATCTGCCAAGCCGGGCTGACTCCTGTCGGGCCCACCCCACCAGTATCCCTCACTCCCGGGGCCGCCTCTGCAAACTCGCATGCCGCTGCGTCCCCCAGGCACACCTGCCGGCGATCGTCGTCCCGCCCTGTGGTACGGGTCGACTCTGAGGGCCAGCTTGTCTCTGCACCAGCCCTGCCAGCCCGTCCTTTTGTACGAGCCAACTTTGTGAGGACCTAGCCTCGAACCGGCTCCACACAGAACAGAGCTTCGTCTCAGCTCGACCAGAAGCCGCGCACGTCCCGTCGAGTCGCCATCTAGTGGCCAAGCAGCGGAACTGCACCCTTCTTGCACATAAATACAGAAATAGTTTGTAATTAGTTCAAATAAGTTCTAATCATAATACTAAGCCAGTTATGGGATATATTTCACGAACGTGCACTAGAACATGTATATAAGTTGGTGATTCATCAGTTATTAACAATTTTATAATATTAATAAAAATAATATTTTTAATTCATATTTCATAATTCATAAATTAATAACCTCTTCACCACACACATTGCATACAGAGATCAAGGCACAAATGTAATCCTTAGCACTTTCTTTTACAATCTGCCTTAGGGTTATGTTGCATCTTTATTTTCTCTAGGATGGTCAAAAATCATCAATTGTTTAATGGCAGCAAGATTTCTTTAATCTGTAAAGGTAGATCTGGCCAGGCTCTAGCTTCACAGACAGAAAACTTGCAGGCAAACAGCAAGAGCAAAAAGAGCTTCATTGCATTGCCCAATACAAAATTACACATAATAACGTGTTTTTGCTCATCCTAGTAATTCTAATCTCTTAATGCTCACACAACAGTTAAACAGTCACAACGCTCGGTTATAAGTTAGATGCTTTCTGTTGACATCTTGGATCATTGTGACAGTCATTGAGGTCAGTGCTAAGCAGGTTTGCTGATTTTCATTTTCATGACAGTTGTGCTGTGTGTCTTGTGGTGAGAACACCCTTGGACACCCACAAGTCCATGGGACTGGATGGGATCCATCCTAGGGTGCTGAGAGAGCTGGCAGATGAGCTGGCCAAGCCGCTCTCCATCATTTTCCTCCAGTCCTGGCTCACTGGAGAGGTGCCAGATGACTGGAAACTGGCCAGTGTGGTCCCCAACCACAAGAAGGGACAGATGGAGGAACCCGGAAACGACAGGCCAGTCAGCCTGACCTCAGTACCAGGGAAAGTGATGGAACAGATTATCCTGGAGGCAATAACTGCACCTGAAGGATGGCCAAGGGCTCAGGTCCAGCCAACATGGATTTAGGAAGGGCAGGTCCTGCCTCACCAACCTGATCTCCTTCTATGATCAGGTGACCCGTCTGGTGGACGTGGGGAGGCCTGTGGATGTAGTCTACCTGGACTTCAGCAAGGCCTTTGACACCATCCCCCACAGCAAACTGCTGGCTAAGCTGTCAGCTCGTGGCTTGGACCGCAACACTCTGTGCTGGGTTAGGAACTGGCTGGAGGGCCGAGCCCAGAGAGTGGTGGTGAATGGTGCCACAGCCAGCTGGCTGCCAGTCATCAGTGGCATCCCCCAGGGATCAGTGCTGGGCCCCATCCTCTTCAACATCTTCATTGACGATATGGATGAGGGGGTTGAGTCAGTCATCAGCAAGTTTGCAGATGACACCAAGTTGGGATCGGATGTTAGTCAGTTAGAAGGTAGAAAGGCTCTGCAGAGGGACCTCGACTGACTGGACAGATGGGCAGAGTCTAATGGCATGGCATTTAACAAGTCCAAGTGCCAGGTGCTGCACTTTGGCCACGGCAACCCCATGCAGAGCTACAGGCTGGGGTCAGAGTGGCTGAGAGTTGCCAAACGGAGAGGGACCTGGGGGTGATGATTGACACCCACCTAAACATGAGCCAGCAGTGTGCCCAGGTGGCCAAGAGGGCCAATGGCATCCTGGCCTGTATTAGGAATAGTGTGGCCAGCAGGAGCAGGGAGGTCATTGTGCCCCTGTACTCTGCATTGGTTAGGCCACACCTTGAGTCCTGTGTCCAGTTCTGGGCCCCTCAGTTTAAGAAGGACATCGAGACACTTGAATGTGTCCAGAGAAGGACAACAAGGCTGGTGAGAGGCCTTGAGCACAAGCCCTATGAGGAGAGGCTGAGGGAGCTGGGATTGTTTAGCCTGGAGAAGAGAAGGATCAGGGGTGACCTCATTGCCCTCTACAACTACCTGAAAGGTGGTTGTAGACAGGGAGGGGTTGGTCTCTTGTCCCAGGCAACCAGCACCAGAACAAGGGGACACAGTCTCAAGCTGTGCCAGGGGAGGTTTAGACTCGAGGTGAGGAGAAAGTTCTTCACTGAGCGAGTCATTCGTCATTGGAATGGGCTCCCCAGGGAGGTGGTGGAGTCACTGTCCCTGGAGGTGTTCAAGGGGTGATTGGATGTGGCACTTGGTGCCATGGTCTAGTTGTGGGGTCTGTTGGGACAGGTTGGACTTGATGATCCTTGGGGTCTCTTCCAACCTTGGTTATACTGTGATACTGTGATACTGTGAGAAGGTTACAGCACTTCTAGGGTTGATGTTTCTAGGGTTACAGCATCTCTAGGGTTACCATGAGCTAATTTTTTTGCTATGGGGGTATTCTCTTTTCCCCCCTTTTTATTTTTGGTTTGTTTTTTGTTTTTTTGTTTTTTGTTTGGTGAAATGTAAAGATGAAACTTTATCCCCTAGGATGTCTGCATTCAGAGGCACATGTAATTAACAAGAGAGAAGACAAAGTTATCAAACAACCATAATATTCAGTCCTAATTCACATGGTGCCATGGTACATTCTTCAGAGTGATGTTTGTGATCCCAGATGATCGATGTTCAGCTTCATGGGAAATGCTGTTTCCTCATGGTCTTGAGTCTTCTGCCGTTGTTCATTGCGATGATCGCAGGTAGCAGGAAAGAAGGCTCAAGGTGACCTAATTGTGGCCATGCAGTATCTGAAGAGAGCCTACAAGAATGCTGGGGAGGGACATCCTAGCATGTCAGGAAATGACAGGACTGAGGAGAATGGAATAAGACTGGGGATGGGAAGAGTCAGGCTGGATGTGAGGAAGAAATT
This sequence comes from Dryobates pubescens, assembly GCF_014839835.1. Classification (NCBI taxonomy): domain Eukaryota; kingdom Metazoa; phylum Chordata; class Aves; order Piciformes; family Picidae; genus Dryobates; species Dryobates pubescens. The sequence goes on along the minus strand of NC_071625.1, from coordinate 30,678,595 downwards.
CTTCACCGTGAGCGTGGTGAAGCCCTGGAATGCGTTGTCCAGGGAGGCGGCCGAGGCCCCATGCCTAGAAGTATTCGAGACCGGGCTGGACGAGGCTCTAGCCTGCCTGACCCAGTGTGAGGAGTCCCTGCCCATGGCAGTGTGGTTGGAACTAAATGATCCTTGTGGTCCCTTCCAACCCTGACTCATGCTACGAGTCTATGATTCCACATATTTTGTAACTAATTATTTATTTGTTTTTGATGTGAGCTATTGTCAAATTTTGAATTAATTTTCTGCTTTATATTTAATATTTTAAAATCTATTTTTAGTAAATCTGTTTAATTTTGTTTGATTTCATTATGTATATTATTTTTGTTTTCTAAGTTTAATTTGAATATGTCTTTTCAACTATTTTACGTGGCTTTAATAGTTTTGTTCAATTTTTAACTTCTTTTTATTGCAATTTATTTTGTGTAAATTATTTTTATCTGTTTTCTGTTTCATTCTAATTTGGTTCATTTTATTTTGTATTGTATTTTGAAAGTATTTATTTTATTAAGTATAATTTTTTCTTGTTATTTGTCATATTTAGTTACCATTTTCTATACTGCATTTATTAATTATTTTTATATGTTTAATATTTTTATTTTTAATCTAATTCCCTTGTTTAATCCTTAATTAATTTCATATTTTGTTTTTTGATTATTTTTATACCGGTTTAATGTATTTTTATTTTTCCATTATATTTTGTTCTTCAGCTATACTGTTTAATTATTTTTTGTTAATGTGTGTTCTTAATTGTAACATAATTTTGACTTTTTTTTTACCAACTCTAATCTAACTTTTATATAGTTTTTTAAATTAATTTTTGTTATTTTTGTATTTTATTCTAAATTTTTTGTTGTTGTTGTTCTTTACATTTTTATTATTATTGTTAGCTTACTACTTGTCATTTTTTATTTCTTTTTTACCTTCTTTATTTTTTTTATTTTGTTATTGTAATTTTTTAATGTATTTTAATTTGTTATTCTAATCAATTTTTTATTTTTAATTTTTTAATGTATTTTTATCTAGTATTTAATCTTATTTTGTTTGATCTTATATTCTTTAATTATTTTTTATTCTGCATGTTTAGTTCATTTAATCTATTTTCTATTTTAATTTGTGTTTTTGCTTTTTGATTATATTTTGTAACCTGCTTTTCTATTAATTCTTTTTTATCATTGTAGATGTTAACTTTCTTGATGTCTTCTTTTTATGGAGTTTTTGTTTTAATCTAGTAGTCTTGATAATCCTTATTTTTATTTATTGCTAACAATTCTTATGTTTTTGTTAACAGCTGTTTTTGTCAGTAATCCTTATGATTTTTTAGTTTGTCATATTTCATTTTAAATATTTTTATTTTTATTGCTGACCTTCTTGTTTATTATTCTGTTATTTAGTACTCTATTTTTTGTATCCAGAGTTTTTGTACTTTTGTTATATTTTGGTATGTTTAAATTTTTTCTTTGCACTTACTACCTTTTTTGTTTACCTTTTTTTGTATTTTTGGTATTTTTTCTAGTCTATGTCTAAGAAGGAAATCTAAAGACGTTACATTAGCTAAAGAATACCTTTTAAAATTAATACCTATTCACTACAAATCTTAACATTATTACAATATTACATGGAGCTCCTTTGAAATGCTTAAGCACACAACTAAGAAGGTTCAAACCAAAAGAAAATCTTACAAGGTGAACTCATCACTAAGTACTTACACCTTACTACAATTACTCTGTATTAACTACATATAAGTACCAAATGCGTACCATTCATTATGCTTACCAGGAAAACTTAGCAAAACTCTAAATAACAAATCTCTTGAGGACATTGCAATCAGAAATGAAGAAATGAAGAAATTATCACTGGAACTTTAAATCAGAGCAGAGCTTTTGTCGGCAAGAGTCGTACCAGAAAATTGTCCTTTGTCCTAGAGTGGGGGTAGGGGTGGGGGTGGCTAGCAAGGTGTGCCCTAGTTGCTCTTGTTTTTCTGTATGAGGGTCTTAACGACTTGCAGCCTATTTTGTCTGAGCAACCATTGTCCCACCCATACTGAATTATCTGTTTTCCATTTTCATTTGCTGACCAGTAGCTGCTACAGAAAAGGAGAAATAAAATTTTTGCTCCTAGGTGACTTAAGGCATGTCAGCCCATTAGAGCAACTGGAAGGGTTAACACATACGGTCTCACAGTGACTGATTTGCAGTTGTTAAAGCTAATTGCACTGGCTCTTTGCTAACCCAGGTTGTTTGGATAGCTTTTAACCTCATGACTTCAGCATTTGCCATGAGCAATGGCTAGTGACCATTCCATTTATGAGGAGGCATAATGATGATATCGTCTCCAGTATCCACAATCATTGAAATTGTATAATTTGTCCACAAGGGTATCTGACAAATACAGTCTGTTCCAGTTTTCCCTTCTGGATTTTTAGGGCCAATGAGATAGCAGGCATATCGGTGGAACCCGAGCCTTTGCTCTAGGATCCTGTTAGAAGTTTAGGCACTCGGGACTCAAATTATATTAGCTGAACAATTTCTGTCCCAACAAAAGTGCTAACAGGAGAGGTAATGGTATAGAGCATAATTTTCATAGCCCAGTCATAATCACAATCTATTGAACCAGGAATTATAAGGATGCCCTGCCTAGAGGCAATCTGCCAATTTGACAGAGCACAGGGTCTGTGACCCAAAGGACTGTATCAATTGAACTCGACAACGCTTTGTGGATTCAAAAGTGGTATGCGGCTGTTGGTAGTTCCACTAGACGCTGTCAGAGGATGGCTGTGAGGGGAGGGCGCGGTCCAAGCATCCTGGTTTGGGGTCGTCGTGGGGTATCACAGTATCACAGTATAACTAAGGTTGGAAGAGACCCCAGGATCATCAAGTCCAACCTGTCCCAACAGACCTCATGACTAGACCATGGCACCAAGTGCCACGTCCAATCTCCCCTTGAACATCTATCTTCGTGCTTCGTACTCTGCAGTTGCAAACTGCACGTTTCTGAGACAATTCGAATATAACCAAAACATTGTTGGGGTAAAACCTAAAGGGAAAACTCTAGCACTAAATTGCATGTTCCAAATGATCTCCCTTCTGGAGTGAGTGAAAATGAGCATTTGAATTCTGGCCTACCTCTTTCCTGTGCTCAGATACATGCTGTTCAATGCAGATGTAAAAAGCTTGATTGCGAGATAAATCGAAACTAATGAAAACATTGTTGGTGTAAAACCTAAAGGGAAAAGCTTAGCACCTAATTCCTTTTACAATTTGTTCTCCCTTCTGGAGGAAGTGAAATGATCATTTGAATTCTGGCCTACCTCTTTCCTGTGCTGAGATTTTTCAATCATAGGGCAACTTTTTACTGCACCCGACCTGCTGGGTCCTGATGAGGTGCAATTATCTACAAAGGGTAAGAGAGTCCTAGCAGTAGAGTTGGCAGGGCTCATTAAGAAGGCTTTAAACTAGGTCTGAACGGGGTGGGTGAGGAAATCTGTCCCTCTGTAGAGGAAAGAGTGGGGCACAAATTAGGGTCAGTTGAGAAGATGAGAGCCCAGCTGAAGTGCATGCACACCAATGGGCAGCCTGGGCAACAAGCAAGAGGACCTGGAAGTCTTCATCCACCAGGGTGACTATGATGTAGTTGCCATCTCAGAAACATGATGGGATAACATGCACAATTGGAGTGCTGCACTGGGGGTTACAGGCTCTTTAGGAGAGACAGACAAGGGAGAAGAGGAGGAGGGGTGGCTTTGTATATTAGGGAGTCACTCTCTGCCACAGAACTTGAGGTGGAAGATGAAGGGATTGAGTGCCTGTGGGTTAAAATCAGAAGGCCTAACAAATCTGACATCCTGGTGGGAGTCTGTTACAGACCACCCAATCAGGATGAGGAGGCTGATGAATTATTCTATAAGCAACTGGAGGCTGTCTCAAGATCGTCAGATCTTGTCCTTGTGGGTGACTTTAACCTGCCAGATATCTGCTGGGAACTTAATTCAGCAGAGAGGAGGCAGTCCAGAAGATTCCTGGAGTGCATGGAGGACTGCTTCCTGAGGCAGCTGTTAAGTGAGCCTACCAGGTGACAGGCTCTGCTTGACCTGCTGTTCTCCAATAGGGAAGGGCTGGTGGGAGATGTGATCGTGGGAGGCTGCCTAGGGTGCAGTGACCACGAGATAGTGAAGTTTTCACTATGCAGGGAGATAGGGAGGAGCACCAACAGAACCTTCACCTTGGACTGCAGGAGGGCAAACTTCAGCCTGCTTAAGAAACTTATTTGCAAATTACCCTGGGTATCAGCCCTCATGAACTGAGGGGTCCAGGAGGGTTGGACCTACTTCAAACAGGAGCTCTTGAAGGCACAGGAACTGACAGTTCCCATGTGCCAAAAGATGAGCTGGCGGGGAAGGCTCTGGGCCTGGATGAGCAAGCAGCTCCTGGAGGATTGAAGGGGAAAAAGAGGCTGTATCACACACAGTATCACAGTAACTAAGGTTGGAAGAGACCCCAAGGATCATCAAGGATCACCTTTGGAAGGAGGGGAAGGCTTCTCCAGGTATGTTCAAGGAAGTGGTTAGATTATGTAGGAATAAAATTAGAGAGGCAAAGGCCCAGCTGGAACTGAAGCTGGCCACCTCTGTCAAAGACAACAAAAAGCATTGTTACAAATATATTAACACTAAAAAGAAGGGCAAGAAGAACCTGCACTCCTTATTGGACCTGGAGGGGAACACTGTGACTGAAGACGAGGAAAAGGCGGAGGTCCTGAACACCTTCTTTGCCTCAATGTTTAACAGCAAGGCAGGAGTTCAGGGCAAGTGGCCTCCTGAGCTGGCTGACGGGGTCAGGGAGGAGTGTAATGCCCTGGAAATCCGTGAGGAATTAGTTCGGGACCTGCTGAGCCACTTGGACACTCACAAGTCCATGGGACCGGATGGGATCCATCCTAGGGTGGTGAGAGAGCTGGCAGATGAGCTGGCCAATTTAGCTAGATTTGGCGATGACGGAGGTTCTTGGAATCAATACAGCTGACCAATATGATCGCGTATTGATCCTTTATTGTTCCAGTATTGCAGGCCTATGGCTCAGGCCTATGGTGAAAGCATGGCACAGTAAAGCATGGAAGGAAAGGAGATGGGACGGGCAGGAAAAGAAGAAGTGCATAGCAAGGGAACTGCAACAGTTTATATAACCTTGGTGTGCCTTGTTGGCATGGACTCATTGGTCCCCTATGAGTGACCACACATCGCACTATTGTAGATTATTGGTCCAACTACTGATGACACACGAGGTTTGGTGATGCAGGTGCATGTCCTGTTGTCCCAAGATAACTCACTATGTTTCTAGCTACCAGCGTCTTGTTTTAGTTACAGTGCTGCAGGCACAGCAGTGTTTTGGCATACTGGTAGCTGGCTCTGCACTTCTGCTGAGCATGGCCTACCACCATGTCAGGTAGACATGTCAGGTAGAGGGTAGAAGGGCTCTGCAGAGGGACCTCAACCGACTGAACGGATGGGCAGAGTCAAACAGGATGGCATTCAACAAATCCAAGTGCTGGGTGCTCCACTTTGGCCACAGCAAGCCCATGCAGAGCTACAGGCTGGGGTCAGAGTGGCTGAGAGCTCCCAAACAGAGAGGGACCTGGGGGTGCTGATTGACAGCCACCTAAACATGAGCCAGCAGTGAGCCCAGGTGGCCAAGAAGGCCAACGACATCCTGGCCTGCATTAGGAATAGTGTGGCCAGCAGGAACAGGGAAGTCATTATGCCCCTGTACACTGCACTGCTTAGGCCACACCTTGAGTCCTGTGTCCAGTTCTGGGCCCCTCAGTTTAGGAAGGGCTTCGAGACACTTGAACGTGTCCAGAGAAGGGCAATGCGGCTGGTGAGAGACCTTGAGCACAAGGCCTGTGAGGAGAGGCTGAGGGAGCTGGGGTTGCTTAGCCTGGAGAAGAGGAGACTCAGGGGTGACCTTCTTGCTCTGTCCAACTCCCTGAAGGGAGGTTGTAGCCAGGAAGGGGTTGCCTTGTTCTCATGGGCGACTTCAACCTGCCTGACATCTGCTGGGATCTCAACACAGCAGAGAGGAGGCAATCAAGGAGGTTCTTAGAGTGCATGGATGACAGCTTCTTATCCCAGGTGCTGCGCAAGCCTACCAGGGCAAGGCTATGCTTGACCTCCTCTTCACCAATAGGGAAGGGCTGGTGGGGATGTGGTGGTCAGAGGCTGTTTAGGGGCCAGTGACCACAAGATAATTGAATTCTCAGTATTTGGTCAAGCTAAGAGGGGCAGCAAGAAGACCTCCACTCTGGACTGCCGGAGGGCAGACTTCAGGTTACTCAAGGAGCTAACTCAGAAGGTTCCTTGGGAAACAGCCCTTAGAAACAAAGGGGTCCAGGAGAGCTGGGCCTGCTTCAAGGGAGAACTCTTGAAGGCTCAGAACAGGCTGTGCCAATGTGCCGGAAGATGAGCTGCCAGGGCAGACAGCCTGGATGGGCAATGAACTTCTAAAAGAACTAAGGGGAAAAAAGAGGGTGTATCATTTTTGGAAGAAAGGTGAGGCAACCCATGAAAAGTTTAAGGATGTTGCTGTGTCTTGTAGGAATAAAATTAGGGAGGCTAAAGGCCATTTATAGCTTAGCCTGGCCTCGGCTACGAAGGACAACAAAAAGTCCTTCTACAAATATAAGAATGGCAAGATAAGGGTGTGGTGGTTGAGAGAGAAGGCCCAGCTCTCCCTCCCCCACAAAGAAAGAAAAAAAAAAAAAACACGGCTAGCTCAGTCGGAGAAGCAAAACTATATTTACAAGCAAGATGGAATGCAGGTTGTATATATACACAATATACAGTATTTACAATATATACAGAATACAGCAAATAAAATAATCAGAACAAAACTCCCTCCTCTGGACAGAGGAGGGTTCCCCCCCTGTGCCCCCCTCTCTCCCCCTACCACCCTTTTTCCCAAAAAAGGGCTATAGAGAGAGAAAAGGCAGTTATTAAGGAGGAAATCCTTTGTTAGGCTTCAAAGCGCATGCAGGGATTAGTTTTGCTTATCTGGTATTCAAGGTCAAGCTCCGGCTAGTTGCTCAGAAGCAGACAGGCTGGAATGGGAAAACAGAGTGGAACTGACTAAGATTCCAACTGCACTAAAACTTAAAGTTGCATTCTACCAATCTACCAATGAAATTCGTTTAGAATATCTGAATATTTTCATTCTACACCAAAACATTCAGACAGAGTGTTCCAGCACTGTCCCTTTCTTAAAGGCACAGCCTCAAACGGTCACAGAGGGCAAGAACAACCTTGGTGGACACAGAGGGGAATGTTGAAACAAAAGATAAGGAGAAGGCAGAAGTACTTAACACCTTCTTTGCCTCAATTTTTAATAGCAGGACAGAATGTCTTCCAGACAGCTGGCCTGCAGAGCTGGCAGATGGAGCCAGGGAGCAGCATAGTTTCCCTCTGTTCCAGGAGGAGGCAATTAGAGATCTCCTCAGCTGCTTGGAGTCCCACAAGTCCATGGGACCAGATGGGATCCATCCTAGGGTGCTGAGAGAGCTGGCACATGAGCTGCCAAGCTGCTCTCCATCATTTTTCACCAGTTCTGGCTCACTGGAGAGGTCCCAGAAGACTGGAAGCTGGCCAACGTGGTGCCCATCCACAAGAAGGGCCGGTTGGATGAGCCAGGGAATTATAGGCCTGTCAGCCTGACCTCAGTGCCATGCAAGGTTATAGAACTTGAGTGCAATCACACAGCACTTACAGGATGGCCAAGGGATCAGACCCAGCCAGCATGGATTTAGGAAGGGCAGGTCCTGCCTCACCAACCTTCTATCTCCTCCTATGCCCAGGTGACTGCCTGGTGGATGTGGGGCAGGCTGTGGATGTAGTCTGCCTGGACTTCAGCAAGGCCTTTGACTCCATCCCCCACAGCAAACTCCTGGCCAAGCTGTCAGCCCCTGGCTTGGACAGCAGCACTCTGAGCTGGGTTAGGAACTGGCTGGAGGCTGAGCCCAGAGAGTGGTGGTGAATGGTGCCACATCCAGCTGGCAGCCAGTCACTAGTGGTGTGCTGTCTTGGTCCAGAGAGGGAAAGAGACTCAGTTCTTTTGAATATTCCCATGTTGTGAAATGAGAGGCACAAACTAGGCCAAAATATCAACAGCTAGACTATTCATTACGGTATCACAGTATAACTAAGGTTGGAATAGACCCCAAGGATCATCAAGTCCAACCTGTCTCATAAATAAAGTCACATAAATAAAGTGGAAATAAGAAGGGGAGAGGGAGAAGATAGAGAGGGAGAGAGAGAAGAGAGAGAGAAGAGGAAAGGTATTATATTACCACACCCCTCACCCCCCCAAGACAGTTTGAGTCTATGGAGGAAAGGTGCTACAGGAGATGCTGGGTTTGTAAAGAAACGGTGCTGAGGCTTTGGCTGGAGAAGAGATGTGGTCCTCTGGGCAGCCTCTTCAGCTCTATGAGTTGCAGCAGGCAGGACTTCGGACACGGAGGGTTCAGTCTGCTTCTTCCAGGTTCCACAGCCTCTTTTCTCCAGAGCAGCATGGTCCCGGGCTTTTCCTTCCTTCTCAGCAGCATGGTCCTTCTGCATTTTTCTTCTTCCAAGCCAGTAGTGGCTCAAGTCTTTTACACAGTTTTTAGTCCTTAGCTATGTGTCCAAGTATTGTCTCTCAGGAATTCAGGGGCCAGGAAATCCTCCTTAGGTAAATATCCAGGTATCGTTCCCCATGATCTTGTCTTATGCATATTCCCAAAGGTGGCCTTGGTCCATTGTTGTGAGGCCAGCTGTGGTTCAGTGATTGATGTTATCTTTTGCACCTTCGAAGAGTTGTTCCAGTGGCTCTGCCCAACACATATCAGCTATTGTCTGGGCAAGCAGCAAGTGATTTTATCTTTGTTGAGTCACACAAGGAGACACAAGCTTTAGTCTCTCACTTGTGCCCCAAGGATCAGTGCTGGTCCCCTTACAGCAGTGCACCACATCCAGTGCAGAGCAGTGCACCACAACCCTGGTTTGCAGAGTGCCACATGAAGTGCAGAGCATTGTACCACATCCCATGCACAGCAGTGCACCACATCCAGTGCTTGTAATTCTGGGCTAGCACTTTCCTGTCATGAGTTGCAGGCAATGCTAATCTGCTTGAAACAGCTTCATTCTAAAACGCATAGACAAAAAGCACAACATTGTGGGGGTAAAAAAAGTGAAAAGCCTAGCACCAAATTTCTTTTTTCTCTCTTATCTCACATCAGGAGAGAGTCCAAATCAGGCTTGTAATTGTGGGCTAGCACTTTCCTGTCAGGAGTTGCTGTAAGTGCTATGCAGCTTTAAACACCTCTCTTTCTAAATCACCTCGAAAAACAGCAAAACATTGTGGAAAACCTAGCATCACATTTCTTTTTCCATTTGTTGTGGTAAAGCCTAAAGGGAAGAGCGTAGAACCAAATTTCTTTGGAGGGGATGAAGAGCCCTGGAAAAGTGAGTGTGAGGTGTTCCAGCATAGAGAAAGCCGTGCTGTTTATCGAGAGATTGCAGCATGGCAGTGATTTTCATGCAGAAAGGCTTGGACATGACCCCCCCCCTTGTATTTCTTCTGTTATCCAGAAAGGCTCCCAGAAGAGAAAAGCACTTCCTGAACAGAGCCACAGGGGGGGTTAAGTATAAAATAAGTATCTATAAAGGAAAAAAGCCTACAACACACACAGAGGACAATCCACTATTTTTATTTTTTTAATAATTTGAATGATAAAACCTCTGGCCAGAGGCCAACTGAGCTGCCACCCGTGCACAGGGCAGGAAATGTCCCTAACTGGTCAGTGTTGCCACCCTCTTAAGGCAGTGTGTTGGCACCTACAGTGGGTGTGGGGGTGTCAGAGGGGAATTTTGGGGTATAAAGGGGCATCTGGGGGCCAATGGAGGCTCTCCTGGGGGTATTTTAGTTGGAGGGTTAGGGTTAGTTGGGCACAGCCAGGTACTGCTTGCTGCCACCTGCTGGTAAGGCTGTGAGTGGCGTCCGAAGAGGCTTTGGAGGCCGGGAAAGGTATTCTGGGGCATCTGGAGGGGTTATGTGGGCATCTAGAAGTGTCTGGGAGCCTCTGGAGGGTCTCCTGGGGGCGGTCTCTGGAGGGTCCCGTAGTTGCTGGGGCCACGGGGGTGCTGTGAGGGTTAGGGGTCTCTGGGGGGTTCCAGGTTTTGAGGTACCGCAAGATTTGGGGAGGTCTCACTCTGGTTTTCAGTGTCCGTGCAGCCCCGGGACCCCCCAGCCATGTCTCTCCCGGCATCCGAAGGAGAGCTGGGGGCACCTAAAGGGCTTTAGAAGGTGACAAAGGGGGCCGGGGGACATGTAAACGGGTCTCGAGGCAACAGGGCGGCGCCGCCCTCACCAAGATGGCGCCGACCTCGCCAATATGGCGCCGCCCTCCCCGCGACTGTTCCTTGCCCTCTCCAACATGGCACCGCCTCTCCAAGATGGCACCGCCCTGACCAAGAAGACTCCGCCCCCACCAAGTTGGCTCCGCCCCCGCCCCGTCGGCCCCGCCCTCAACAGCATGGTGCCTGCCGGCTGCGAGCTGGAGTTGTTCTGTGGCAGCTGCAGGACTCTGCCGTGGATCCGCGAGTGGGGGGCAGCGGCGGGGACGGCAGGAAGCGGCAGTGGGTAGGGGGCGACGGTGAAGCAGTGGGGGGCGGTGAGGGGAGATCGGGAAGCGGCGCGGGGGGAGCAAGCAAGCGGCGGGGGGCGACGGCAGCGGCGAGGGCTGAGGTGGGTGTAGGTGTCCAGCGCTCGGCTGGGCTCTGCTCCCAGCGTCACGAAGTGTTCTCCCAGGCCCTCCCAGGTCTCCCAGGAACAATGAGAGACCTCTAACCCCCTCCCACGCCCCCTCCCTTCTCCCTCCCAATCCCCTCCCAGTTCCTTGCAGTCCTTCCCAGTCCCTCCTAATCCCCTCCATGTCCCCCCCCAGGTGCTGTGTGCTGCAGGCTGACTCCGGTGGCCAGCAGAGGGCGTGGCTAAGCACCCTCCAGACCTGGCATGGCTTCCGCCTTCACCCAGGGACAACCCCCCGAAAGACCCACCCGGCCTGGTGGGTACCCTAAAAATTCAAACTCCCCACTCTGGACCTCCCCAGAGTAGCCCAGGAAAGGGTCTGGGACCCCAAAAATCCTCTTGGGGACCCCAAAATCATCTCCAGAGACCCCAGGACCATCCTAGAGGGGTTGGGGATCAAAAAATCCTTTTGGGTGACCCCAGGAGCACCGTAGGGTGGTTGGAGACCCCAGAATCATCTTGGGGGACCCCAGAACCATCCTGGAGGGGGTGGAGACCCCAAAATCGTCTCAGGAGGGACCCCAAAAATCAACTTGAGGAGCCCAAAAATCATCTCCAGGGACCCCAGGACACTCCTTGGAGGGTTGGGGAACCCAAAAATCCTTTTGGTGGATCCCAAAATACTCTCTGCGGGGCAGGGGGTGGGGGTGTTCAAAGAGCCCTTTTGTGATACCTTCCCTCCCCCTTTAAAACCTTCTCCCTGCAGCCCCCCAAAAATCCTTGGTCAGTTTTGGGATGCAGAGGGTTCGGTGGGGGGGGGGGGTCCCCCGAACCAGAGGTGCTTGAGGTGGTTTTGGGGGTCCCCGGGAGCAGCAATTGCTGCAACTGTGGATCTCCTGCCTCTGCCTGGGCCAGTGTCAACCTGAGTGTCACCATCTGCATGCAGTGCTCTGGCATCCATTGGTGAGGGGAAGGGAGAGGGACCCCAAAAATCCTTGGGGGGGGACCCTAAAAGTCCTTTAGAGCACACCAAAAAAACCAGCCCCCCCCCAAGACTCCCCACAACCTCTCCCTCCCCATTCCCTTCCTATTTTCTCCTTCCCAGTCCCTCCCAGTCCCCCCCCACCAGGTGCTGTGTGCTGCAGGCTGACTCCGGTGGCCAGCAGAGGGCGTGGCTGAGCACCCTCCAGACCTGGCATGGCTTCCGCCTTCACCCAGGGACAACCCCCCGAAAGACCCACCCAGCCTGGTGGGTACCCTAAAAATTCAACTCTCCCCTCTGGACCTCCAAAAATAGCCCAGGAAGAGGTTGGGGACCCCAAAAGTCATCTCAGGGGAGCCCAAAATCGTCTCTGGGGAGCCCAGGACCATCCTAGAGGGGCTAGGGACCCCAAAAATTCTCTTGGGTGACCCCAGGACCATCCTAGGTGGGGGTTGTAGACCCCAAAATCATCTTGGGGGACCCCAGGAGCATTCTGGGCATCCTGGGGTGTTGGGGACCCCAAAAATCATCATGGGAGACCCCAGGACCATCCTGGAGGGGATAGGGACCCTGAAATTGTCTTGGGGGGGTGAGTTGGGGACTCAAAAAATCATCTCAGTGGGCGGTGGGGACCCCAAAAATTGTCTTGAGGACCTCAGGACCATCCTTGAGGGGTCGGGGTCCCCAAAATTGTCTTAGGGTAGAGATTGGAGACCTCAAAAATCATCTTGGGGGACCCAAAAATTGTTTTGGGGGTGTTAGAGACCCTAAAAATCATCACGGAGGACCCCAAAATCCTCTCAGGGCAGGGGTTGGAGACCCAGCTCACAATCCACCCACCCACCCTAACCCTACAGACAACCTCAAATACAGCAACCAAAGGGATAGTCACAGAGCAAATCTCATGCTAAGGTGCCTTCTGCTCAACAGAGAGGCTTCTTGTTCTCCACCTCCAGGGACTGGGGTGCTTGGAGTGGGACTACACCCTAAGGTGTGAGTGGCTAAACTATTGCAAGGCAGCCATTCCCCCTGTCTTCACAGGCCTGCAGGCCTCTAGAAGACTGTAGCACTGCCTAGCAACAATACCTGTCTGGCTTCATGCAGACTCCTGGCTGCCAACACTCTCACAAAGGGAAGTGAAAGCCAGCTCCAGTCTCTTTGTACCACTAGCAGCACTGATAAGAAAGCCAGATCCTTTGGGGTAACTTACAATTCATCTTTAAGGCCTAAAACCTTAACCACACACTTGACAGGTAATGAATATTGATGGCTTTTCTTACATGAATGGTTCCTTTTGAAAGGGGGGATGGTGAGATTGCCCACAGCCCATGCATTTTACAGTTCTTTAGGACAGTAACAAAGAAAAACCAAGCACGACACAGAGCTAAGAGCTTTTTCTTTTACTATGTTTGGTGCCATTAACTCTAAGAACCATCACGTTGTTGACAAGAGTTTAACAGAAATGCTGTTTGCTCATCATTGCAAACTGCATTGGGAAAACTCTACCTGCTAGTTACAAAAGCACAATAAACTTCTACATTCATATATATAGCACTGCACCATCAACAGCCATACTGACATTCACCATCTTCAAATCATTTCTTTTCCTCAGCTTCCTTTTCCTCCTCTAATTTAAAGTACAAGGATTTGTCATAGCCCATGAGATGGTTGTAATCCTGAATATTGGGGAAAAGCGACGGATTCACAAGCATTGACTTTGTCTTAGCATAAAATGTTGTAAACATCTTGGTGATGTCTGGAATCTTTACATCTTTCTGATGGAAAATAGTTGCTTTCTCTGCCAGGATGACATTGTAGGTGATGGCTGTATAGGTGTCTGCCTCATCTTTGTAATAGAGCCGAACCACATAGCCTTTGGTAAGGACATGCAAAGTCACTGGTGTCACAAAGGTGAAAAATCCAATCACCCCATAAAAGGCAGCTTCTAGCAGCAGGCTGTCAAACCCAATCCCAGTTTTGAGCATGATGTAGGGCATCATGAACAGGTTGAATATGCTGGTGGAGTACGAGAAAAACTTGACACCTACATAAAGCAAAACCAAAATAGAGGTTAAAACTTTGGAGTAACGTTTTCCCCATCAGCCTCTCTGTCCTGGTACTGATGGCATTACACAAACAGCTACTGAAAATCTACTTCCCTTTTAATTTTTTTCAGTTCACAAAGAAACTACTGAAAGTTCACCCCTGGGTTGTTCAGCCTGGACAAGGCTCTGTGCAGACCCTCTAGCAGTCTTCCAGTATTTGAAGGGGGATACAAGAGATCTGGAATGGGACTTTTGACACAGGCATGGCCAGGATAAGGCATAATGGCTTCAAACTGGAAGAAGCTCCATTTAGATGAGATATTAGGAAGAAACTCTTCCCCATGAAGGGTTGAGGCACCGGAACAGGTTTCCAAGAGAAGCTGTGGAGGTTCCAAGCCTGGAAGGGTTGAAAGTCAGGTTTGATGGGGCCTTGAGCAACCTGGTCTGGTAGAAAGCATCCCTGCCCATGGCAGAGGGATTGGAACTAGATGATCTTTAAGGTCCCTTCCAACCCAAACCATCCTATGACTCTTACCGCTGTTCTGTTTGTTTATATGCTCATTTTATCAAAGCTGGCAGCTGGCCCTGTTTCTATGATGAAGTTGGCTACTGGCTATCACACACACCTATGAAGTTTTTACTTTACAGATAGGGATCTGATTTCCAAAGAAATTGGACTCCAGGCATGGACAGACATAATGGTAATTGTCAGAAATATGACTGGGAATGAGAATTCCTCTCTTCATCACCAGCTAATGCTGACATTCAGTGTGCATTACAGAGAAGCTTGCTTGGTCCCCCACCAGGCATAACTTGAAAAACACAGGTTATGCAGTGCTAACGAGTACTCCAACACCAGCCTGCGTGCAGCTCGAAAGAGAACAGCCAGTGCCGTGGATCACCCATAGTCCTTAAGTCACCACATGAAGATGCTGAGGGGTCATAGAAATGCACAGTTCCTACAGAACTTCCTGCACACCCAAGTGTAGAAGTAGAAACCAAGCCCCACTACCATGGCTTTTTTGTTGCAGAGCATCCAGGTTATTAGCAGAGTTGGAAAGGAGGACATTTATCTTCTGAATGCTGCATTTTAAAGCTAGTAAACACTGTTCAATTTCTTTTAAAAAGAGGCAATATAAATACCTTCAAGTAACATACCTAACACTGCCTTTGCCAAATTTCCTTTATAAACTAATCTTCCATGTTCTGGGTGTTCATGAGGGGAGGATGAGCTGAGGCTGCGAAGAGCTATTCCTTGGAAAGATGTAACCTGAAAGATTAAAGCAGTACATGGCCAAAACCCATCAGTTTTATATAGGCACAGATGTGTACATACACACATGGAGCTGCTCCTTGCCCTGAACCCATTCCCAGCACCTCGAATTAGGGATTAAAGTTTAGTTACACTACAAAGCAGGGCATGAATCGATGCACTGCGTGGCTGTGTTAACAACCGACATTACAGATCCGCGACCCCAGGCACGATCCCGCAGGCGTTCTGCAGGGAGCCGCTCAGGGCGCCGCGGGCGCCCCGCTGGAGCTCCGGCGTGCCACAGAACCTCCGCTCCCTCCCTGCACTCCTACTTTGCGCCAGAGTACAGCCACGAATCTCAGGTCTGCCGCCCTCCCCCCGTCCAGCTCCTTCTGGGGAGCGGAGCCACGTCCCCTCACTGCCCCCCAACCTGCTGGGGCCCCACGGCGGCGGCCGGACCCAACCGGCGGCGGCAAGCGCTGGGGAAGCGGCGGAGAACGGCGCCCCGCAGCGAGGCCGAGGCGGCGGCGGGCCGGCGGCCGGCAGCCCGCAGCAGCAGCAGCATGTCGGGCGGAAGGAGGGAGCGGGGCGGTGTGCCGGTACACGGCACCGCAGCCCCGCATTCCTGTTCCGCGGCAGGAAAGGGCCGGACGGCTACCCCGCGGCTCTCCACCGCCCCCCGGCGAGGTGGGGTGCTGAGACCCAGCCCCCTCTGCTGATGGGTACAGGGCCACAGCTCCGCCCGCACCGTTAGAATCTACGTCCCGCTCTTAGCCCAGAGACCCAGTATGGCAGGGTTGGAAGGGACCTCGGGAGCTCATCCGGTCCAACCTCCTGCAGCTTGCCCGGGATCACACTGGCCAAGCGGATTTGGAGTCTCCAGAGGACAAGACTCCACAACCTCTCAGGGCAGCCTGTGTCCAGGGCTGTAGAATCTTCACAGGAAAGTTTCTTCTTAAGTGAAACCTCCTGGGTTCCAGTATGTGCACATTGCCCTTTATCCTGTCACAGGGCACCACTGAAACGAGCCCAGCCCCATCCTCGTGCCTCCTGCCCTTTAGCTCTTGCTGCACATTGAGCAGATCCCTCTCAGGCTGCTCTTCTCCAGGCTAAACAGCCCCAGGGCTCTCAGCCCTTCCTCCTCCAGGCCTCTCAGCATCTTTGGAGCTTCTGTTGGACTCCTTCCCTGTCTGTCTTGAACTGGGGATCCCAGAACTGGGTCCTGCTGAGGCCTCACTAGGGCAGAGTACAGGGGGAGGGGTACGTCTCTCGACCTGCTGGCCACACTCTTCTTAATGCACACCAAGAGACCATTTGCTTTCTTGGCCATGAGGGCATGTTGCTGGCACACCATTGTGCACCAGCACTCCCAGGTCCTTCCCCACAGAGCTGCTTTCCAGCAGGTCAACCCCTAACCGGTAGTGGTGAAACTGGTAAAAGAAACTAATTAAATTGAGCAAATACCTAGGCTATCATGATGCTGTTTAAGTTAGGGTTACATATACTGTATTGATCCTCTGAGGAGGAGAAGGCTTTATGGTATAAAGGTGTCACTTGGAATAGCCAATGCCTGCCTTGAGAGAAATTATATCCCTGAGGAGTAGTACCTGAAATATTGATGAAACATAAGAGGATCCACATCAACATAAGCAAAAACCTTTTCATTGTGAGAGTGCCACAGCCCTGGAGCAGGCTGCCCAGAGAGGTTGTGGAGTCTCCTTCTCTGGAGACATTTGAAACCCACCTGGATGTATTCTTGTGTGACCTGCCCCAGGTGATGCTGCTCTGGCAGGGAAGCTGGACTGGATGATCTTTTGAAGTCCCTACCAACCCCTAACATTTTATGTCTTTGTGCTGGGAATTTCCATCAAAGTTGTCGATAAAGCACTGAGGATATCATGAAGAGCTCTTAACTGGAGGAGAATCGGTTTGGGGGAGTGATGAACAGAATATTCTCATTAACAGAATAACAGAGTAGATAAGAATTTTCCTCGTTAGCTGAAATGCAGGAATGCAGGGAGGGGGGGAGGAGTTGGCAGACAGCCTCTGCATAGATAAGGAATAGCAGGATTTTTCAGTGATTTACTTCTGTTAGTCCTAGACAAGATGGTTTTTGTATTAGATAAAGGACACCTGGATGACATGTATACTTCTGCTATTTTTAGATAGATAACCTTTGTATAGATAGGAAGCATCTGGACTTTTCTGTGAAACATCCCTCTGTCATTATGGACAGGTAACTTTTTGTATAAAAGTTTGCCCACAACTCTCTGAAGACACACAGGTCTTTTGAAATGATTCTACCTGTGTCAGGCACTTAAATAGAAGCATAATACAAGAAACTTACTGAGTCTCTTGTGTATCTTTCTCCAAGTCAGGAGCACCCAGAGATAATGTGTCACTGATCAGGCCTCTGGCAAGAAAACCAAGATACTAGATGTAGCCTTTCTGTGAACTACTCATTATGACGCTCAACCCCACACCCCGGGGAGCTAGAAAGCTACCCAAAGCCCCCACGCTCTGAGCATGCCTGGTGAATGTCAAAGCAGCTGTATCTTTTAGATGAAGCAGGAAAGAAACCAACTAATTAGTCTAATTAGTAGGTGTTAGCATTAGGCGTGGCTAATCCATTTGACCCTATAAATAGCAGCTGCGAAGGTCAGCTGGTGAGACAGTTTTGAGGGTGTATTGTCCAGTGCTGGGTTGTCTGCACCTGGGCTCAGTGCATACCAGCGGTTCAGAAACCGTTTTCTGGGCAATACAGCCAGGCTGGTACTCGGCCTGTCGCGGGTAGGCTAGCTGTCGGACACCTGCGAGCCCGCAAACACGACTGTCCTCCCGGGGGAACGTTCTGCGGGCGTCGCTCCTGACATGGCGGCACACCTCCTGCCTCCGCCCAACTCGAACTACGCCCCCCAGCATGCACCGCGCCCCGCGCGCAAGACGTGCCGGGACTTATGGCCCCTCCGGGGGCTGGCCCCGGTCCGGAAGTGCCCTGTGACCTCGCCGGAAGTTTTCGGAGGCAGCTGGCCCGACACAGCGGGGGCCCTGTGAGCGGGGCGGAGGGAGCGGCGCTGACTGGTGAGTGGCTGCGGGGGGCTGGTTCTGCTGGTGGAGGCGAGGCGAGGCCAGGCCAGGCCAGGCCCCGCCAGGCCAGGCCCCGCCAGGCCCCGCCGCCGTGCAAGAGGGCGAGGCGGAGAACAGAAAAGGGGGAGCCCCCGGGGCCTGCCCTTTCCGAGGGGAACGGGCCTCGCCCTCCGCGCCGCTCTCGTCCTGCTCCTGGAGGTGGGAAATGGGAGCCAGGCCTCGGAAAGAACAGGCTCGGAGCGGCCGGAGGAGCGCAGGGAGCTGTCAGGGCTTGCCGTGCCAGGTGGGGGTTCCCCCGCCGGGACGGTGGTGAAGGGCGCGTTTCTTTGCGAGCGGGAGCAAAGCGATGCTTTCATTAAATAGCCCTTCTAAACTTTTTTCGCCACAAATGACGTTCACCCCTTAGAGAGGGGAGGGGGAAACGTTAAGTACGAAAGAATTTAGGATACACCCCCGGAGGTGGTTATAGCAAGGTGAGGAGTGCTTTAGCCGTGATGATTGACGAGTATAAGCAAAGCGAGGTTGACGGAAGAGGGTGATGCACGTATGTGTAGTAAGAAAAATAAGCTTTTGAGTGCCATGTGTTCCTCCGAGGGAGATTTCTGCCTTAATACAAGGGACTCTGAGCGTAAGTAAGGTATTGATGACATCAGCTGTATGTATGAAAATGTGGTGGTGATGCTAGCAGTTAACTTTAATGGCCAGTGTAATCTTCTACTGTGTAATGCTATATGCAAAAGCTTTATTAAGATGCTTAATACTAGCGATTCTGAGTTAAGCCTTGCACTATGACTTAGTCATAGACTGTTTGTTTACATGGGTTTGGTAAAGATTACTTGCAGAAGTTCAGTTTGGAAGCAAGCCAGAAAAACATCGATAAGTAATCAAATGAGACACACTTATGGTAAGAAAAACTTATTTCTGATTAATCCCTTATGTGCTCCACTTTCCTCCTTTTGCTGTACAACACCATTGAGAGAGAAATAATGCTTATTAACCAAGGAGTTACTTAAAAGGGGAAACTGTGCTAGTTTTTTCTATAATACATTGGCTGCCATTTTTGCACGTACAGCTTACACCTTAGACCTTGATCAGCCTTCTAATGAGCCTGATGTGTCAATAAAATGTTCACTAGCATTTCCTACTAATATTGGGAGCGTTAAGATAATATTTAGAAACTTTCAGCGCTCCAGCATTTAATTTTTTTTTCTTGTCAGAGAAAAGTCATTTAAGATCACTTTTCTTCTTTTTTGCTTGTTTGTACTGGAATGGGTCATGAGCAGATTGAGGTAGTTTCATGTGACCTTAATGTGAAGACTTGATTTGGTACAGTGAGGAGGTCCCTTCTGTCTCTCAGCCTCGTATTTCTGTTTCTGATTCGTTTGTGCTCTTTCTTACTGCTCCTCACACTTTGTGTGGGCATGAGTGAGTTTCTTGCAGAGGTATGCTTCATACATCCGTGGTATATTCCGCTGTTCTGATGTGCTTTTGCAAATGTTAGGGTTTATTACAAGAAACCCTTAAATTTTGTTATGGAAGTGTGGGGTTGTGAGATGAAAACAAAGGAATTTTGATGTATTTTGACAAGCTCTCTTGCACCTAGGAAAGTTCAGGATTTGGTTATCTTCAGTACATTTTAATGAGTGCCTCTAAGGGGAGGGGAAGCAGATGCCCTGGGAAGTTTTGCAGTCTGCCGGCAGCTTTCCCCTGCTGCTGGCAAGAGGAGCACAGCGGAGGAATGTTGGTGTATGGTAAGAAAACAGTAACAACCTTCTGCCCTTCTTTTTTTCTCTTAAGGACAAAATAAAAGGTCACAATGGTGTTACTGTTTCCTTGGGAATTACTGAAAAGGGACGTTTCCTTGGATGGAAATGGACCACCTTATATAAGCTCTCTGAGGCTCCTTATGCCATATCCTACCTCACTTCCTGTTTATTCCAGCCAGCACTCCCCTGTAGCACACCTTCCTGCCACACTGCAGTGTGCCCCCAAGGGTGGAACTGTAGTACCCCTGGGTATGGAATCCTGATTCCACAGTGAAGATTTGGGTTCATGCTGTACCAGGTTCCCCTTCTGTTTCAATCCTTACTCGCATGAATAATTTTTTTTGATGCACACTGAACACTGAACTGCAGAGTGGTATTTTTAAACAAGCATCAAGAGCAGGACTAGAATTGAGGATTGAGCAGAACCAGAATTGAAGGA
The DNA here is from genome assembly GCF_014839835.1 of Dryobates pubescens. Classification (NCBI taxonomy): domain Eukaryota; kingdom Metazoa; phylum Chordata; class Aves; order Piciformes; family Picidae; genus Dryobates; species Dryobates pubescens. The sequence goes on along the minus strand of NC_071625.1, from coordinate 30,658,222 downwards.
GGAGGCTACAGCATTTGTTTGTTGCTGAACTCGCTCTGATATACAAACAACATGCAGAAAATGTCACATTTGGCTTCTGAGCTAACCTAGAAATTGTGATGGCATTTGTGATATTTGCCCTGTGTTTTCCAGAGGTGGTTGGTGCAGAAGTGGCACCAGCTGAAGCATCCGGGAGTTGTCTGTGTTGCACAGCTAATGAGTTAGAAGCTGTTTGAGTTTCCTTAGAGTAGAATTCCAGTTTCTAATAAGTTTCCTACAGACAGAATCAAAGAATCTGAGATCTTGAAATGTTTGCCCAGGCTTAATTTTCTGGTACTAACCAGAATAAAGCACTGGGGTCCTGGGCATCCATGCAGTGGTTGTATGTGTTCAGTTACAGCAGCATATCACAGTAGGGAAAAATGTCTTCAATGAAAGAGTTGTATACCTCTGGAACAGGTTGCCCAGGAAAGTGGTGGAGTCACCATCCCTGGAGGGATTTGAAAGCCCTGTAGGTGCAGAAGGAACCAAAGCAGAGCTGGGGGAGACTGCTCTGTGGCAGGAGTGCTTGTGTAAGGAGGAGCTGCTACTTGCAGCAGAGCTGTGGTGGCTCCAAGAACAACCCGTAACAGTGATCTGGAATGGCCACACCTCCAGGCATCGGCAGCCTTGAAGCCCCTGGTCCTGGCTCTGCTCTCTGAAGTATTCTGCTTCTGACTCTGAAGCCTGTGGGACTCTTCTGGGGACAAGCAGACCTGCTGCCCAGCACTGTCCTGTGGTCTTTATTGCACTATTGAGACAGATCAACTCCTTGGGCACAGCTTGGGATCTGCATGCGCCAGAAAAGCCTGACCTTGGCTGGCCCATTCCATGCTCTGCTGTGGCTCGTGGAGCTGCTGCATGGCACTGGATTGTGTGCAGAGAAGGGCAGAAAAGTTGGTGAGGGGTCTGGAGAACAGGTCTTGTGAGGAGCAACTGAGGGAACTGGGGTTGTTTAGTCTGAAGAAGAGGAGGCTGAGAGGAGACCTCCTTGCTCTCTACAGCTACCTGAAAAGAGGTTGGAGCAAGGCCAGCGTTGGCCTCTTCTCCCTACTAACTAATGACGTGACAAGAGGAAATGGCCTCAAGCTGTACCAGGGGAGGTTTAGTTTGGATATGAGGAAACCCCTGTAAGGAGGTTGGAGTGATATGGAGGTCAGTTTCTTCTCCCAAGGTATATGTGATAGGAAAAGAAGAAATTACTTAAAGGGGAGGTTTAGGTTGGACATGAGGAAAAATTTCTTCCCCCCAAGGGTTATCAAGCTCTGGAACAGGCTGCTCAGGTGGAGTCACAATCCCTGGAGGGATTGAAAAGCTCTGTAGATGTGGTGCTGAGGGACATGTTTTAGGGCTGACCTGGCAGCACTGGGTTAATGGTTGGACACAATGATGTGAAAGGTCCTTTCCAGCCAAAGCAATTCGATGCATTCAAATATTTGGTCTCATTGACATAGAAGGTAGACAAGGAAATTCTGGGAAGCTTGGGAAATGGGGAGGTATCTTTGGGAGTGAGGTGGGAGGGCCGTAGACATGCTATGCTTTTTTCCCCTTGCATTTGATGCTGAAGAGAAGCAGGAGAGAGATCAGACTAAACTAACTGAACCACAGTATTGCTTCTAAAAGCTGTAAGGAGGCTGAAACGCACCAAGGAGAATACTTGCCTCATATGGAATTTAGCTATGTTCTACCTTGTAGGCGTAAACATCCTCAGAACATAGAAACATTTTCAGTCCTCTAATAAGAATTTGATCTGTTCTGCAGCAGGAACTTCCCTTTTAGACTGGTTGGAAATTTTCTGTGTCAAAGCTTCTGGGCTTAGTTGTATTTTGTTGTCCCTTAGTGATTAAGAAGTGGCATGTCCTTTTTATGTAATCTTTTCTTAAAGCAGGCTCTGCTCATCTTTTGTTGTTGTTGTTAAGGAGTTGAAGCAGAAGAACAATAATACCAAATATATCTGCTTTTTGGAGATTAAAGGCAGGGAGCTGAGCCACCTGATTGTTAATGCCACATAAGCTTCTTGAAGGGGAAATGGAATCAGGAATGTACTTCAACAGAAATCCCCAGTGCTTTGCAGAAGGCTGAAGCAATCAGAAATGTATGACAGCAAAGGCAAATACCTGAGCGTTCAGAAAGTTTGCATTGCTCACTTCCCTGCTACAGTGTATCTGTAAAGGCAAAAAATACCCTGGGGTTGGTGTAGCGTAGGAGCAGCTATGAAATGTGGAAAAGTGATTAAAATACAGTTGCAGACCTCTTCAGTAAGCAAGTCTCACTCTTCACATTGTCTTGGCAGATGTCACGTGGAAAGAAAACAAAGGGACGTGCTTTCTAGTAACAGTGCATTGGTAAATAGACTCTGAGAAGAGCTGCTGATAAGAGAATCCACCAGGCCACAGTACCTCAGGGGACTACAAGAAAGCTTGGGAGAGACTTTTTACAAGGGCTTGCAGTGATAGGATGAGAGGGAAGGGATTGAAGCTGGAAGAGGGGAGGTTTGGACTAGAGATAAGGAAGAAACTCTACTGTGAGGGTGGTGAGACACTGGAACAGGCTGCCCAGAGAGGCTGTAGATGTGCCCTCCCTGGAGGTGTTCACGGCCAGGTTGGATGAGGCCTTGAGCAATCTGATCTAGTAAAAGGCATCCCTGCCCATGGCAGGGGACTGGAACTAAATGATTCTCCAACAAGCTGCTTGATTTGTGTTTACGAAGCCTGTGGCAGTAAGGATCCCATCAGGTTTGTGTCACAGCTGTTCTAGCACCCAAATGTTATTTCTTTGGAGGAGTTCCTGGAATTCCTGAAAATGAGGACAGCCTTTAACAGTTGATGCCAAGGTGCCTGTAAAAGAGGGTACACAGGTTGTCTCTCGGGGGCATTCCTGAAAGTACCTTGTATTGAGGACCTCTTCACCTGCAAGACATGTGAAGGTGTTCTTCATGGTAGCAGGGAAGGGAAATACTTGGTGTTTCTGTAAAGTCAGGATAATTTTGCAAGACAAACTCAGTGTAAGTGGAGGATGCTTTTTGCTCAGCTCCCTGAAGACAGCAGCCAACAGCCGCTGGTTAAACTGTGTGGTTTGAGTTGGTAAAGGTACCAGCCTGATTTTTGGGGAGAGCTTCAGGAGACAGACTTTCACATTTGTGCTGTTGAGAAGTCAAGCAGTAAGAGCTTAATCTTCTGAAGAGATCTTTGTAAAACTTTTTTGCAGCTCCCTCCTCAACTTGCTGACTTTTTTTGCTAAGCTTCTGCCAGAAACAGAGGGAGGGGTGAGGGCAGTGGTCTTGTGTTCTGTTTTCTCACATCTCCTGCTCTGTGGTCCCTCTCTGGTGAGCAGTCACCATTTGTGCCTCTGCTGGTGCTCACTGCTTTGTCAAAATTCGTCCCAGCCTCTGTGCTGCCCCTGACCCTGGGCACTGGCTGGGAAATGACCCAGAGGGTCTTGTGCTGTGCTGGGGAATCCGTGGGCACATGGCAGTAGCTGATTGATTTGTCTTGGGTTAATGTTTGGAGAAGAGCTGTTGTTGTGAAAGAAATTCTAGGCCAGCAGGTGGGTGGGTGGAGTTTCTCTTCCAAAGGTTTCTGCAGCAGAGATGCAGTAACAGGAGCTGTTGTATCTGGACGTAGCAGATGTGTTTTGTAAACAAGTGCTTCCAGCTCTCTCTTTGGGTTCATTGGTGTGGTGAAATGGGTGTGCACCAGGCTGGGGTCCAGTTTCTAAGCGGTGGAAGCTCCCGGTTCCTTACCTGACTGAAATGTTTGAAGGTGATTATCTAGCTGACATTGGTGGCTGTATCAGGAAGCCTCAGTCTCTTCTGGGAAAGACAGGTGGGAGACCAGATATTTAGTACACAGTGATTAGACTGATCCCTGAGCCTTCTCTTCTCCAGTCTAAACTACCCTAGTTCCTCTGTTTCTCCTATGGCAGCTGCTGCAATCCCTTGGTCATCTTTGTGGCCCTTTGCAGGACTGGTGTTTTGGGGAGCCCAGAGCTGGCCCCAGCACTCCAGATGTGCCCTACTAGTGCTGAGTGGAGGGGCAGGATCATTTGCCTCAACCTGCTGACAATGCTTCTCCTAATCCAGCCCAGGGTGCTGGTGGCTACCTTTGCTGTCAGCACACGTTTCTGGCTCCTGCTCAACTTGGTGTCTACCAGCACCCTCAGATCTCCTGCAAAGCTGCTTTCTAGCTGGTCAGCCTCTAGCCAGTGCTGGTGCCTGTGGTAACTCTTCACAAGGTTTTCCATTTCCCTTTGAGTGTCATAGTTTGCTGCTGTTACCTTTCTTCAGCTTGTCAGGGTCCCTCTGAGTGACAGGACAAGCACTCCTCAATCCCGGCATGGCAAACTCTTCTCTGACTGTTAGATTTTTTTCTGTAGACAAGCTGTTCAGCTTCTTTAGTGCTTTTTGCAGTGTGGCAAAACCTCCCCAGTACCATGGCGTGAATGGTGTTGGCAGCGATAGAAGTCATAAAGCTTTTGCAGCAACTCAGGTTTGACTTGGAGAGCCTTGAAGGGCCCTTCAAAAGCTTGGAGGAACAGCTTCTTTCCAAAGTAAGCTAAAAATGTAGAAGTTCTCCAGCTTGGTAGGGATCCCTGGACTGCTAAGCTAGGTTTCAGAATGTAATGCTGATGGAGCCTGCATGCTGTGTGTCAGCATAGCCTTTTCTCAAGGCTGTTTCAGATAACACACAGATAACAACTAAAGCTGACCTCAGAGTGTGCTGCTGACTGAAAACATCCCCCCCTTCTGTTTTTCCAGACGCTCCAACTGCAGAAGCTGCTGTTGAAAAGAGAGAATTTTTTTAATATAAGAAGAGAATGGGTAAGTTCATCTGAGAGAAATGTTGTTTGTGAGGCATTGGTAAAGGAAGTAGACTGTAAGACTTAAAATGTTGATCTTGTCATTTTTTCTTGTGGCCTCAAAAGCTAATGAAGCTCCTCCCGACAAATACTTGTAGGTGGATTTCCTCAAGTGACTGTTCATTCATGGCAAGGCTTGTCCAGAGTGATCTAACAATACATTTCACTTGCTTCATATGCACAGTGCCAGCACATGCTAAACCAGGATGTTTTTATAGCACTCAGCATGTGGATAGAGGACAAGAAAGTGTTGCTGTGTGCTGGTTTAAATGTTTGCTTGTTGACCAAGGTCAGCCTGTCAAATTCTGGCTCAGAGATCCTTCTGGGGACTGTTTTCTGATGAATTCCATTGTGTGACTAAATGAAACTGCCCTATCTGCCTCTGCAAGTGCAACATGAGCAAACAGGCTCTGATCTTGCTTGGATTTCTTCTCAAGGTGTTTTAGCACATTTAGCACTGGCAGTGCTCTGTTAAAACTCGCAGTACCAAGGTGGTAATTCAATTTTGATTTCAAATTCACAAACAACTTGACTGGGTGAACATCACATGTACTATAACACTAGATCTGATGCAAGGAAATTGTTCTAATCATTAATATCAGGTCCTTGTTTTCCCAGGAGAAATGACAGGAACAGTCACATGTCAAGTTTGTAGTCAGTATCTAGTTCATCTTCCTGCATATGATCATCAAATACTTTTCCAGAAGTGTAGAGATCTTCTGGGATACTTTTCCATGCTGGAAGAGCTTCCAGGACTTAAATTTTGTACCTTTCTGTCAAGGTTAAGACTGTTCTGAAGATGAAATTTGCTGTGCAGTGTCAACTTCCTGTATTGCTTTAATGGGATGGTAGCAATAGCTGCTTAGTCCCTTAGAAAGCAGCCTGTTTGAAAGCAGGCCTGAACTTCCCACTGTGCAAGATGGAGAAGCATTTAAGATTGCACAGGGTGGACAGCACAGTGGTGGTAACAACTGTGTTTTGGGGGTTTCCAGCTTGTGAAGACAGCCAGTTAGGAAAGAATAAATGACTGAACAACAAGGGTTGGGGGATAAAGGCTCCTAGAGAGAGAAGGTAGAGAGTGGGTGTATAGTGAGGCAGAAGGCAAACGGAAAAAGTACCATCAAAAGTGCCAGGAGGAGAAGTCCCTATGTTCTTAGGGTTTAGTGTTTTGCTCTTCTGTTTTCCACCAAAAGTTACCACCAAGATGTGCAGCAAGACTTTGTGGTAGTTTTGGGTCTGGCTTGGTAGTGATAGAGACTTAGTCTTATTTTGTGTCATGTATTGAGCACAGGGGTGCCCCTGCTCCCCCGGGACAGTGCCCTGTCTGTAAATGTTAGAGTGCAACGGAGGCAGCTCTGAGCCAGCACTAATCAGACAAAAGTGGCAGTAGCCTTCAGGGGGAAGCAGTGACACAATATTTTCTCTTGAGAAATGCTAAAGGGAAATTTCATCCCTGCATTGAATTTAGAACTGATGTGGAAATGTGGTGGTGAGGAAAGGGGAGGGATTAATTACAAAGCCCTGCTTTGGCAAAAATTCCTGCTGTAAACCAGGCTGCAGAGTCCTTCTGAGAAGTCATCTGCAGCCATGCAATGCTCCTGTCCCTGTCTGGTTGTGCTGGGTTGTTTGCTCTGCAGTCACAGAAGTGCCTGCAGCTTGCCTTTTTAGTGAGGTCCATCAGTGATAGTGTTTGTTCTGAAACTGGCAATCTGGTTTCCGTTGCAGATGGAGAGGAGAAGACATATGGTGGGTGTGAGGGCCCAGATGCAATGTATGTGAAGCTGATCTCCTCTGATGGCCATGAGTTCATTGTGAAAAGAGAGCATGCATTAACATCAGGAACAATAAAAGCCATGCTGAGCGGGCCAGGTATGTATCAGAGGTTTAGTACCAGCATGTCCTTGGTTTTCACCTTTGGACAGTTTGAATTTATATTGTGCAATGTGTGAGAACTGGAATGAATGATACATTTCCATCTCCTGCCCAGCTTCCCTTATCAGTGGAGCAGTCTACCTCTGTGCCACCAGCCATGGAACTGGACTGGTCTGCTTTCGGACAGTCCATGATCTTACTGTGTCATTCCTACTGCTCATCAGCAGGCAATTGTTTAGCTAGTTTGTTTCAGCTACTGGAAGGAGGTTGCAGGAGTGCTGGGGAGGGAATTCTTACAAAGGCATGGAGTGACAGGACAAGGAGTGATGGCTTTGGACTGGAAGAAGCTCCATTTAGATTGGACATTAGGAAGAAATTTTTCCCCACAAAGGTGGTGAGACACTGGAACAGGTTGCTTAGAGAAGCTGTGGAGGCTCCAAGCCTGGAGGTGTTGAAAGGCAGGTTAGATCAGGTCTTGAGCAACCTGAGCTAGTGGGAGGTGTCCCTGCTCATGGCAGGGGGATGGAACTAGGTGATCCTTAAGGTCCCTTCCAACCCAGAGCAGTCGGTGATTGTCATTTGTGACCAAACCAGTGCTGATCACATACCATGTTTTAGCCATTGCTGAATGTGCACTGTGTAAACAGTGTCTGGACTTGCTGTGTCACTTACTCTTTGCCCCACACAGTGAATGGTGTTTAGGGGCTTGGGAGGGAACACAACTAGGCAGGTGATCCAAACCAACCAAGGAGCTACTGCATGCTCAAAAGAGAAAAGGGACAAGAGGGTTAGGGACATCAGCATCGTTTGCTTGGGAACTGGCTAGGCATCAGTCTGCCCAGGGGAGGTGACAGCTGATTGCCTTTGCAATCATAGAGCTGTTCAGGCTGGAAAAGACCTTCAAGGTCAGCAAGGCATTCTTCAGCATCTCCCAGGGCTGAACTGGTGCTGTGGGGAACCTGTCCTCCAGGACAACTGAAGTTCCCCTGCCCCTCCTGCCTGCCTGTTTTCACAGCTTAGGAAGGTAGCAAGGTGTCACCACTGTGTCAAATCTTCCTGACACAGAAATTCAAAGCTAATGGGTTCACAGCAGGGACCACTGGTGAGCATGTGTGTGCAGACAGGGAACATCTATAAACCATGGGATCGTCTGGGCTCAGACAGCTGGAAATGTCAATGGATTCCTCTGCTCTTTTTAACCTGATTACTGTGACTCCTAGAGCTCAGCACACCACAGTTGGAGAGCTCCTGTCAAGCAAGCATCAGAATAAGCCCTAAATTTCTGGAGTGGCTGTTCAGAACATTGTGAATAGGCTGTGGCCAAGGCCAACGTTTTGTAGTGCAAGGGCTCTTAATACCCTTGAGGATTACAGCTGTGGTACATCCTGCCTGTCACCACAGCACCTAATGTCCTAATAGAGGATGAGGGCAAGTCTGCACAGAGCCTTGGGTCAAGAAGGTCAAGTGTTCTGTTTTGCAGCGAACTGAGATGCTGATCTGTGGTTGCTTCTGTTTCTCTGCAGGACAGTTTGCAGAAAACGAAACAAACGAGGTGAATTTCAGAGAGATTCCATCCCATGTGCTATCCAAAGTCTGCATGTATTTCACCTACAAGGTCCGCTACACCAACAGCTCAACGGAGATTCCCGAATTCCCCATTGCACCTGAAATTGCACTGGAACTTCTGATGGCTGCAAACTTCTTAGATTGTTAAATAAAGTAAATTATATCTAAAAAAAACCCCAAACCAACCAACAAAGAAATGACAAAAAATGTAACTTTTTTCAGTATTTAATACTTGTACTTCAGTGAGTAACCTTTTTCAGATAGCATGTTGTGTGTGTGCTGTTGAGAGCTGTTGAAGCTCAACGGCAGGGCGGCTGCTCTCAGCCCTGCTGCAGATAGCAATCCTTCAGCTGGAGTTTGTTTTGCTTCTGACACAAATTGAGGACCTTTTCACAACCTGAGACAAATAAACAAATCTGCCAATTAGTAGATGGCTATGCCGTATCCTTTAGGTGTGGTAGAACCTCCTCCTCATACCATGACCATAGCAAGCCCTGGAGCTGAGTTGAATGCTTTCTCTGAGGTAACTGTAGTGAAATACTAGTAGTTGTTTAGAGTTTCTAACCTTCTCTTACTGTTCATGTTTCTAAACATCTGAATTTAATCTCCTTTATAAGATAGCTGTCCTTTAGCATAGCCACACTAACAAGGTGAAAAGTGTCCTCCCTGAGGTTTGTATTCTGATAGCAATATTCCACTGGGTTGTGCTGGGGCCTTGAGCAACCTGGTCTAGTGGGAGGTGTCCCTGCCCATGGCAGGGGAGTTGGGACTAGATGATCTTTAAAGGTCTCTTCCAACCCAAACCATTCTATGATTTAAGAGAAGGTTTAAGGCTTTTAATTTAAACCATAGTATAGAGCTGTGTAAAGATGTACTTGATATATTTTTCTTTCATAACCTAAATTTTCCCCCTTGGTAGCTCCAAATGCTGCAGTCACTTGTCTGTGCAGTAAGACTGCGCTTCTGCCGACGGTGGCTTTCAAGGGGAAAAAGACTGTTAGAAGCTGTGTATGTTATCTTCTGTAGAGCATAGAAGGCTGTTCTTAATGTCCTGTCACTTGACCTGATGCATATTTTACCTGCTTTCAGTTCTGGTTTCTCTCCACTGTTCTGTAAAGGCTGTGCTTGATCTCTAGAGGAGCAGTCATCAGCACTGTGCCACAGCAGCTGAAGTGATGGCTGTGCTCCTGTCTTTCACCTCTTTCTCCACCTCTCCCTTGGACCTGCTGGAAAAGACTCGGAAACATGGATATCTTTTCTGTCTGAAGGAAAGGGCATTAAGCAGATGTTTAAGGAGCTGTTTTATAAATTTCTTAGGTATTTCCAGTGTTTTTACAAATAGTTTAGGGGACAAGGATTGGCAAGCCACTGCCATCATACTAGAGCAGAACACAACATCCCTTGGGCATTGCTGGTAGTGGGTGCCTGTTCTATCAGTTCTTGGTTCCAAACAAGTTTCCATAAAGGGAAGAATTTAAACTTGAGACATGAAAGCTTGGATTTTGTTCAGCTGCAGCCTGAAGAGCTCTTCTGCCAAAATCATCTGTAAATGAGAATAAATGTAACTTATCATAAAAGAATTGTGCCAGAACAATGGAGATGGTGTGCTGTCAGCTGCCATTGTTTCAGCTTTCTTTGGATCAAGAAACAATTGTAGTCTTTCATGGAGACATCCTCCTGATGGAGGGAAGGACCTCTGAAGGTGAAGTTAGAGGGTTGCAACTCTCCCCTAAAACTGTTTGCCAACAGAAATGCAGCTTAGTAAAGGTTTGTCTGTCCAAAGCCAGTAAGCAGCACAGGCTGCAGGCTGCCTGTGGAGGAGAGCTGTTCTAGCACAAAGTGTCACTGGCCTTGAGCAGCACCGTATGGACAAGTTGCTGTGTGTCAGCCTGGTGATGGCTGAGCTGGCATTAACACATCACCTGCTTGGGCACAAATTTACTACAGGCTGGTTTGGCATGACAGAGCTGCCCTGCATTGAAGGGGGCTTGCTGAAACCCTGCCTTGGAGCCTTGGGGTCATTGCTGTGGGTAACTCCCTGCTGAGCCCTGAGCAGCTAAAGGCAAGCAGGGACACTGCCCTGAAAAGTCCACCAATACTGACCTGGGTGTCTTGGTCTCTGCTGTCAGTGATTTTTAGCTCCAGCTAAGAGTGGTTCTGAAGTTCTTGGGCCATTTTTGGTAGTGTTGAGGTCAATGGTTTGAAGTTTTAAAAATACTGAGTTTAAAATAGAAGTAAAAATGTCAGTTAAAAAAAAAAAAAAAGGTGGCTTTGCTTTTCTTCCCTTCCACCTTCTTAAGCTTTCCAAAACAATCTCTTGTTCCAACACCTTGCATTTCCTGACTGTATGCTCCAGCAGTGAGGTAAAGGAGCTGATTTAGTTCTGAACCGTCATTCTGTAGGGTTTTCTTTCTCCTGAGTGTACCCTGCAGTGGCTCAGGAAGTACAGTGGTGCCCTGGAGCAAACCCACTGGAGTGGGGAGAGGAGGGTGGCCGGGGCGGGCTGTGCAATCCCCGGCAGTGGCCTAGGCAGGCTTTTCTTGGACAACTGGAACCGTGCCACGCTTAACCCCTGAGCTCTAAATAAATTTCAACATGGAAAATTTTTAAACCTGTGTGGCTTTTGATTTGTGACTCCTCAGAGAAAGTGCTTGTGTGCCGTGGGGAGCATGTTGCTGGTGTATTTGGGTCATAGATTGTGGAACTACCTCTCTGCAGTTCCAGAGCTTTTTGTAGTTCTGGAGAGATTTATAGATTTAAAATGTGCAGATGTCTTTGTGCTCCTCAGAATTACCTGTGCCCTCCATTCTCAGACAGCCAAGCACTGAGAAAGGGCAGTGTTGCTGAGCAGCCTTGAAGAGGAGGTTTTGAACACTCCAGCTGTCCCACAACACAACGTCTACTTTGTAAACTAGTACTGTATTTGGTGTTTCAAATTTTAGTCTGACCCACTGATTTAGAGAGAAAAAAACCTTCCAGGTTCTTTACAAAGGGTAACTCATGAGAAAAGTCGTGCTGGGTTATGCTTTTATATCATCTGAGGATGCACAAGCTACTGAACAGGCATCTGATGCTCTTCACCATGAAGCAGTTCATGCATCTGAAAGGATCAGAGCTCTGCTCCACAAGACAGGAAATCCCTTTTTGATCTGGAGGTTGGAGAGAGGAAAAGATTCACTGTGCTACTGCACTCAGCTGCTGCATTGAACATGATGGCTAGAAGGCATTACTACTTGTATGTGTAGTGCATGGGTTGCTCCTCTGTGTGTTTTACCACTGTACAGCTGCAGCAGGGGCTATTTGCCTTTGCACTCATCCTTGTTTTACTCTTCCCATGGGAAGGGGTTTTGCAACACCTGCCTAAATCTGTTGGTTTATGTGATGAAGCAGACAAGGAGATGATTGGGGCAGGAACATGAACTTTTCAGTCCATGTGTTGCATCCCTAGTTTTATTTATTTTGCTAAGTCTCAGGTGTTTCAGTATAATTTAGAGTAGTAGCTACAACCACAGCACAGTCGAAATGTGTGGTGTGTGGTAGGTTGAGAGAGGGCTTAGCTCTCCCTCCTCCACAGAGTAAGAAACCACAGCTAACTCAGTCGAAGAGCAAAAGCTATATATTTACAAGCATATATGGAAAGCAGGTTATATATAACACAATATATACAGGCATTTACAATATATACACAGAAATACACAGCAAAGACAAATAACAACAAAAATCCCTCCCTCAGGGAGGGATCCCCTCTTTGGAACCCCCTCTCTCCCCCCCTTACCTCCCTTTTTCCCCAAAAAGGGGTTAGAGAGAGAGAAAGGCAAGTTACTAAGGAAAAGAGTTGTTAGCAAGCTTCAAAAGCCCATGCAGGATTAGTGTTTGCTTATCTGAAGGCCAAGTCCAGCAGTTCGCAGAAGAAGCAGGCAGGGAGAACAGGCTGAAACACCAAACTCCCCCAACTCCCAAACCGAACTGCACTGAGGAAAAAAATTTTCCAACCGCTTCACAATCTAAAGCTGAATTTTTGTTTATCAACCAATGAAATTCGTTTAGAATATCAGAATGTTTTTGGTACTAGAACCAAAAACATTAGCCAGTGTGTTCCAGCAGTGTTTGTTCTTAAAGGCACAGCCTCAAACGACCACAGTCCACCCCTTTCTAAACAATTTCATTGGCTGTTCGTACTGTCCATCCAATCCAGAACAATATTTACAGTTCGTAAGTTAAGTTCATCGTCCATTCCGGCTATACTTAGATGTAGATGATTCAGAAGTCCAAGAAAATCCAAAATCAAGAAAATGGAAACCAGCTTGTCTCTCCGCAGACGAAGTGAAGAAAAGGCAAACAGGGACTCAGGGACTCTCAGTTGACTCAGGGCTCTCAGGGTTCTCAGGGTTCGTGCACCGTAGATTCCTCAGGGACTCTTTCCTTTGGACGCGCTGTAGCTGTACAACATTCTGAAATTAAACTCTCTCAGCTAAAGTTAAATCTCTTTGTGGAATACACTGAATTTCACCATTCTCTTGCATTACCCAATAAGTGTGACCCGGACCTTCTGCTGAAACCACCCCTCGGACAGGTTTAGCCTCTCCTGAGGGCGAAAATACCCAAACAGTTTTACCTAACAGATTCTTTTCCCTAACAACAGGAACTCTATCACCTTCTACTTTCTGTAGCAGATCAGAATGTGCAGGTCCAGCTCGGTTCACTGAACCTCTACTGTTCACCAGCCAGGTTGCTTGTGCTAAATGTTTCTCCCAGTTTTTCAAAGATCCACCTCCCATGGCTTTGAGAGTGGTCTTCAACAAACCGTTGTAGCGTTCAATCTTCCCTGCAGCCTGGTGCATAGTAAGGAATATGGAAAATCCACTCAATACCGTGCTCTTTTGCCCAGCTCTTTACAAGGTTGTTCTTGAAGTGAGTTCCGTTGTCTGACTCAATCCTCTCTGGAGTTCCGTGTCTCCACAGGATCTGTCTCTCCAGACCGAGAATGGTGTTGCGTGCAGTTGCATGTGGGACTGCGTAAGTTTCCAGCCATCCAGTGTTTGCCTCTACCATAGTAAGCACGTACTGCTTACCAGAACGAGAACGTGGTAGAGTGATGTAGTCAATCTGCCAAGCTTCACCATACCTGTATTTGGACCATCTGTCACCATACCACAAGGGCTTAATTCTCTTTGCCTGCTTAATAGCAGCACAAATGTCACAGTCATGGATGACTTGTGTGATGGCATCCATGGAAATGTCTATGGATCTGTCACGAGCCCATTGGTATGTTGCATCTCTGCCTTGATGTCCTGACGAATCGTGAGCCCACCGAGCTAAGAATATCTCACCTCGGTGTTTCCAGTCGAGATCAAGTTCAGAGTCCTTGTCTACTTGAGAAACTCTTGCAGCTAGATCTGCCTGATGGTTGTGCTGCTGTTCCTCAGTAGCTTTGCTCTTGGGAATGTGAGCATCAATGTGTCTCACTTTCACTGGAATTCTCTCGATTCGATCAGCAATGTCTTGCCACAGTTCAGCTGCCCAGATGGGTTTTCCTTTCCTCTGCCAGCCATTCTTTTTCCAGTTCTTTAGCCAACCCCATAGAGCATTGGCTACCATCCATGAGTCGGTGTAGAGATAAAGCTTTGGCCATCTCTCACGTTCAGCCACGTCGAGAGCTAGCTGGACAGCTTTTACCTCTGCAAACTGACTGGATTCTCCTTCTCCATCCTTCGCCTCTGCAACTCGGCGTGTTGGACTCCACACGGCAGACTTCCACCTTCGCTTGTTCCCGACGAGACAACAGGAACCGTCTGTGAACAAAGCATATTTCTTTTCATCATCAGAAAGGTCATTGTAAGGAGGAGCTTCCTCAGCACGAGTTACTCTCTCCTCTGGAGGTTTAGCACAGTTGGTATCTTCAGGCCAACTTGAGATCACCTCCACCAGACCAGGTCTTTCAAGATTTCCCATTCGAGCTCTCTGTGTTATCAGGGCCATCCACTTAGACCAGGTGGAATCTGTGGCATGATGTGGTGTGGAACCTTTGCCTTTGAACATCCAATTCAAAACTGGCAATCTGGGAGCTAAGAGAAGTTGTGACTCAGTTCCAATTACTTCAGAAGCTGCTTTCACTCCTTCATAGGCAGCTAGAATCTCTTTCTCTCTTGGAGTGTAATTAGCCTCTGAACCTCTGTAACCTCGACTCCAGAAACCAAGAGGTCGTCCACGTGTCTCACCTGGAGCTTTTTGCCACAAGCACCAGGTTGGACCATTGTCACCTGCAGCCGTGTACAAAATGTTCTTAATGTCTGGACCATCTCGCACAGGTCCCAGACCCACTGCTTGGACTACTTCTTGCTTTATCTGGTCAAAGGCTGCTTGTTGTTCAGGTCCCCAGTGGAAACTGTTCCTCTTTCGAGTCACATCATACAGAGGTTTCACAATCTGACTGTATCCAGGAATGTGTAGTCTCCAAAATCCCACTATCCCCAAGAAACGTAGAGTTTCTTGCTTGTTCGTGGGATTTGCCATGGTAGAGACTCTATTTACCACATCCACTGGAATGTGTCGGCGTCCATCCTGCCACTGCACTCCCAGAAACTGGATCTCTGTGGTAGGACCTTTCACTTTGTCTCTCTTGATGGCAAAACCTGCATTCAGGAGAATGTCCATGATTTTGTTACCTTTCTCGAAGACTTCCTCAGCAGTTTTACCCCAGACGATGATATCATCGATGAACTGGATGTGTTCTGGAGCACCACCTTCCTCCAGAGCATCATGGATTACTGCATGACAGATGCTGGAACTGTGGATCCAGCCCATTGGCAGTCTGTTGAAAGTGTATCTGGATTCCTCTCCAGGTGAAAGCAAACTGAGGCCTGCATTCCTCTGCTATGGGAATAGAGAAGAAGGCATTAGCAATGTCTATGGTAGCATACCATTTGGCCTCTTTGGATTCCAGCTCATACTGGAGTTCCATCATGTCTGGTACTGCTGCACTCATAGGCAGAGTTACTTCATTCAGGGCTCGGTAGTCCACTGTCAGACGCCAGTCTCCATTCGGCTTTCGCACAGGCCACACTGGACTGTTGAAAGGTGAATGAGTTTTGCTGATGACTTTCTGACTCTCCAACTGACGAATCAGATTCTGAATGGGCAACAAAGAGTCACGGTTGGTTCTGTATTGTCTGTGATGCACAGTCCGAGAAGCAACCGGCAACTTAATGTCCTGAATCTTGTGCTGTCCCACAACTGCAGATTCATCAGAAAGCTCAGGTCTAGCAGACAGCTTCAGTTTTTGTCCATCAATTTCTACAGAAGCTACTCCAAAGCCATTTGTAACCTTTAGGGTCCTTTGAAACGCCCTTCTCTCAGAAAATCAATTCCCAAAATACAAGGTGCATCAGGTCCGGTCACAACTGTATGCTTTTTCCATTGTTTACCAGTTAAGCTTATATTAACCTCCACTTTACTTAACTCTTGAGATCCACCAGTGACTCCCAGAATAGTTATGGACTCTGATCCCTGATAATTTGATGGCAATATGGTGCACTGAGCTCCTGTGTCAACCAAGGCCCTGTACTTCTGAAAGTGTGAAGTGCCAGGCCACTGGATGTACACATCCCAATAGATTCTGTTATCTCTATTACCCCTCTCCTCCCCCTGGCGGGAGGCAGGGCACCCCTAGTTATGGGGAACATGTCCACAGGTGCAACGAGCACACTGTGCAGTGTTAGAACTGGAGCCACTGTTGGAGCTACTAGAGTTGTCCTGGGGAACTGTAGAAGTAACAGCTACCCTTCTGGTATTGCTACCTCGGGTTCTGCCACTTTGCAGTTCTCTCAGTCTCCTGAAAAGATTAGAAGTTGGTTGACCATCCCACCTGTTCATGTTCTCACCAAACTGATCACGCAGGGTAATCCAAATAGTCCTACGTGACTGCCTTGGTGGTCTGTTTTGGTTTGATCTGTTTTGGAATGACCTCCTTGGAGGACATCTATTCCTCACAGCTGAAACCTGCACCCACCTGGAGGAAGAATTGGAATCATCTCTTTGTGCCAATTGGGAGATGGTGTTTTTAAATTCATCCTTCAGCTCTTTCATGCAATTCTCCAGTTTTCCAGACAGAGTCTCAATGGCTGAAACCAAAGAAACACGTGTCATGCTATCATCCAATTGTCTCAATTGATCAGTGAATTGGCCAACCGTAAGAGGAGCTCCACCATAATTTCTTGCTACAATTCTGCTTGCCAGAATGTTTGCATAATTAGAAGGAGCAAGCTTGATGAGCTTTTTAGCAAGACCATTTCCTACAGGAACATCATCAGGATTCAGAGATTCATGTTCACCATAGAGTACCTCTCTAACAGCAAATTCTCTCAGACGCTTGATTCCCCTCATCTATGGTAGTCCAGGGCTTAGGATTCCATGGAAGATCATCTCGGGAAGGGGTATCTCATGAGAACCGCCATTAGAAGGCGTATCCACAGATTAACCTTACCGAGAGCCTTGCCTAGATGTCTATCTATTCCATTATCCTTCGAGAGAGTTCCTAGCTGGGCTGCTGACTTGTCTCCAACCATTAGAGCTGGAGCACCTGTATCATAACATCTACCAAGCCAAGCGAGAACTGGCTCCTTATCTGCTCTGAGATAGTCTTTTCTCACATTTCTAAGCTCCTCACGTGGTGAAGAGCAGTCGGTTATGTCATCTTGTTCTTGCTCCTTCTGCCTCCTCGTTCCTCAACTTGTGGTCCCAACAACCTCTCAAGGATCCCTTTAAGCTGAGAAGCACCACCACTAGCTGCTGTCCTACCAAGAGATGCATCTCGATCCTCTGATGATCTCAATAACTCAGCTATATTTTTAAGACAAATTTTTCTCTTCCTCCCCAGCAGAAGAACCTTGCTGTGCATCCCCGTCAGCTCCTGAATCAGCTTTAGTCTTACCCTTCCTTGTTGTTAAAACTGCTACTTGCTTTACTGGAGCTGTGTTTGGGTTTCCAGCTGCCTTATTATCAGAAGCTGATAAGCTTTGAGACAGATTAGCTGCTTTGGAGGACGCTTCCGCTCCTGCCATGGAAGAAGGAGGAAATGACTTTGCCTCATTAATGGTGGCTGCCTGGGACACAGGAGCCGCCATGTTTGGGGCTACTGTAGCCCCTGGCTGCTTGCCAGAATCATCACCATTGCTATTCAGAGCTGCCTTGCCGATTGACTTTTTAGCTTTATCTTTAACTGACACAGATTCTCCATTATATTCCTCACTAGATGTTCCTGAAACAGAGCTAGGGTGGCGTTTTCGTCTCTTTGTCCTCTGTCTAATAACAAAACATGCCTTATACACTTTTCTCTCCCGGTACAGTGTCACTAGCAAATACACATTACTTATCACCAGCAGCAGGACTACACACATCGAGAAAATCAGCTTTGGATCCCAGCCATCACTTAAATTACCCTTTCACCGAGCGGAATCTTAAACTCTTTTATCTCAATAGGGAGTGTGCTAGATGTAACATTCCTGCACTTTTTAACATAAAGAATTCCAGGCACTGATCATACAGAAGCCGAATCTTGTACTTAAACCACAAATATAATTTTTGCATTATATATTTACCTATCTTATCGATAATCATACCCAGGCAATACTTGTAGATCAATACACCAAAGACCGAGAAGAACAGATGCTCAAAAAGCCAAAACACCTTCATGTTTGCTCGTTCGACTTAAGCAAGCAATAAATCAAACTAATTTGTCACCAAGCCCCGAGTTGGGCAGCCAATAAATGTGGTAGGTTGAGAGAGGGCTTAGCTCTCCCTCCTCCACAGAGTAAGAAACCACAGCTAACTCAGTCGAAGAGCAAAAGCTATATATTTACAAGCATATATGGAAAGCAGGTTATATATAACACAATATATACAGGCATTTACAATATATACACAGAAATACACAGCAAAGACAAATAACACAACAAAAATCCCTCCCTCAGGGAGGGATCCCCTCTCTGGAACCCCCTCTCTCCCCCCCTTACCTCCCTTTTTCCCCAAAAAGGGGTTAGAGAGAGAGAAAGGCAAGTTACTAAGGAAAAGAGTTGTTAGCAAGCTTCAAAAGCCCATGCAGGATTAGTGTTTGCTTATCTGAAGGCCAAGTCCAGCAGTTCGCAGAAGAAGCAGGCAGGGAGAACAGGCTGAAACACCAAACTCCCCCAACTCCCAAACCGAACTGAACTGAGGAAAAAAAAATTTTCCAACCGCTTCACAATCTAAAGCTGAATTTTTGTTTATCAACCAATGAAATTCGTTTAGAATATCAGAATGTTTTGGTTCTAGTACCAAAAACATTAGCCAGTGTGTTCCAGCAGTGTTTGTTCTTAAAGGCACAGCCTCAAACGACCACAGTGGTGTCAGTTTATTTTCAGCAACTGAGCAAGAGAACAAGAGCAGGAACTTAGTTTTCATTATTCTTTCCTATGAAGGTGGCAAGGCCCTGGAACAGGTTGCCCAGGGAAGTTGTGGAGGTTCCAAGCCTGGAGGTGTTCAAGATTGGATGAGTCCTTGAGTAACCTGGTCTAGCAGAAGGTGTCCTTTAGATGGCAGGGCATTTGAATTAGATGATCTTTAATGGCCCTGCCAACCTGAACCATTCTGCAATTCCATGATTAAAATCTGCTTGCATGGTGCTAAAGTTACTGGTTTTCAGGATGGTTTTGTGAGATGATTTTTAGGAATACAAGCTCCTTATTTATGTGTTGCAAATTTCTTTTCTCAAATAGAAGTCACTTTGAAGTTAAAGCCAAACGCTGTTATTTCCTGTAGTGTTCATTCCAATTTAAAACTGTCTTTTCACGTAAGAATTCAGAGCTAAGTGTGTCTAGTAAGCCTAGGGAGGTTCTCCTCCCCCTACACTCTACCCTGCTGTGACCACACCAGGAATACTGTGTCCAGTTTTGGGCTCCCCAATTCAAGGACAGGGACCTGCTGGAGAGCATCCAGCAGAGAGCTACAAGAACGATTCCAGGACTTGAACATCTCTCCCATGAAAAGAGACTGAGAGCCCTGGGGCTGTTTACTCTGGAGAAGAGACAGCTGAGAGGGGATCTGATCAATGTCTATAATACTGGGGGGGGGGGGGGGGGGGGGGGGGGGGGGGGGG
The DNA here is from genome assembly GCF_014839835.1 of Dryobates pubescens. Lineage (NCBI taxonomy): Eukaryota > Metazoa > Chordata > Aves > Piciformes > Picidae > Dryobates > Dryobates pubescens. The sequence goes on along the minus strand of NC_071625.1, from coordinate 30,638,778 downwards.
GGGGGGGGGGGGGGGGGGGGGGGGGGGGGGGGGGCGGGGAGGGGTGTCAAGACAAAAGGGACAGGCTCTTCTCAGTGTTACATAGTAATAGCTAGAACACAGGAAGATCCATCTCAGCATGAGGAGAAACTTCTTTACTGTGAGGGTGACAGAGCCCTGGAGCAGGCTGCCCGGAGTGGTAGTGGAGTTTCCTTCTCTGAAGACTTTCAAAGCCACCTTGGACATGTTCCTGTGTGACCTGCCCTACGTGACCCTGCTTTGGCAGGGGGGTTGGACCAAATGATCTCTGGAGGTCCCTTCCAACCCCTGACATTCTGTGATTTTCTTCCCATTACAAAATGCTCCTGGTGTCCTGTTACACTCACGAACCCTTGGTCTCCAAAATCACCACTAGACAAACCCAGAAATTATACACAGCTCACACCTTGGGTTGCTAGAAATTCTTGTGCTCTCTCTAATAAGACAATGGGATAATTGGAATGCAGATTAACCCATTCTCAGATAGAGAGCTTTCAGTTTGGGTTGGTATCAGCCAGCCTGAAAACCATGGAGACTCTAAAAGCATTTGGCACATAGGATTTCATTTCAAAACCAACCAGATGCTCACTTCTCTCTTGATTGTACTTGAGGACCCTTCAGTTTGCAGTCTCTGGAAGGAAAATAAAATTACTGGGTGATCATTTTATTTGAACCTCATAGGTATGATCACTGAGGGCTGTCTGAACCCTTGGGTTTGATGGAATCAGGACTCTGGACTCTGAAAATGGACTTTTGATGTGGAAGACCTTGGAATCATTCCATCACCTCGCATAGGTCCTGGTTTAATTTTTTACAGCTTCTATCTTTACAGGTGCTTGTCTTTACAGCATTTAAACGAGTTGAAGGACTACTGGTGCTAAAAACACGTGCCTTGACAATTACTACAAATTAGCAATTATGGCATATCACTTATCCAGTCAATGCTACTCCTTTCCCTGCCCACATGTCCTCCTTCTTCCTCTGCAGGAATTATCACAGTTCTGTCTCCACATAATACAGCAAGTTTTGGTAGTTTGGATTTCCTGTGGATAAGCTGAAAGTCACAGATCACCCAGTGGCTGCAAAACCATCCAGTCCTACACAAGAGAAGAAACAAAAGCACAGCACATGACATCCAAGAACAAGGTCACCTTCTGCAGGCACTGTGCTTGCAGCAGCTCAGAAATGAGGTGAGACCTTTCTTTTCCTTAGCATCCTTTCATCCCTTTGAAAGCCTGGGATGGAAACAGAAATATGCCCACTGCTGCTCAGGACAGAGATGAAAATGGAACACACCCTGGATGAAACCCCTGCGTTACAGTAAGGAACAAAACAACAATAAAACCTCAACAGGTCAAACGCACTTTGCAGGTGCAAGGTATGATTCATTTTTAGCTGTGTGTGCAAGTTAATGATTTTATAGTCTTGATATATTCTTGGTTTGATTCTACATCTTCAGCTGGTGTTTTCTGTGGGTGTATCCAGGCTGTGTTTAGTAGATCTCTCTTCTACAGCCATTTTCAATGTAGGGTTCTTCCTGAAAGTGGCAGGCAGGATAGGAAGGAGAAGCCGACACAGTTCCCCTGAGAGCTACATAGCCACCTGTGCTTGTGAGACGTGGCTCCCGGCACTGCAGATGATGGCTGCTGTGGCACTGGAGTGACAAGGAGAGATTAAAGGGAGCATACCTTTGACTTCTACGTGAGAAGAGGTAAGATTGTCATGGGTTAGGGCTGGGCCAGCCACTAAACAAGTGCCAGAGGCTCTCTATGAACCCCTCTGCTTCCCAAAGGGAAGAGAAAGGGAATAAGGGAGAGAGACTGATGGGATGGAAAAGACACTAAACCAGCTGGAATGTGTATGAATAGGTACAAAACAATACTGACCCCAACCCTGATGGCAGTAGGTCACTGTCACCACTGATAGTGGCAGCCACTGTATTGACTTCCTGGCCACACCTCCTCTTGATGCAGCCCAGGACATGATTCTGCGCTGTGTGAGGGCACTGCTGGTGTCCAGAGGTCATTTTTCCTTATTACAGAGCACAAGTCTTAAGGCCACAAAGCCAATCTCTCCTGCCACCCCAGCCTGCAGTCTGTCAAGTGTGCTGGCACTCCTGAGCTCACACCTTGTGACCTGTTTTCCTCTGACCATCAACAGAGCTTTCTGGAACCGAGTTAGAAAGCTGAATGTAAGGGACTAGGATCAGTCTTGCCTGGCTGTGATTCTGTCAACAGGGTCAGCCAATAGGTCTGTGTTTACAGCTGAATGCGTGTCTGTTGCTTCAACTTGATGCTCTTGCAATCTTTGAGGCATATGGCATTAAAAATTCATTTCAGGATAAGCATATGTTTGGAGCAGGCAAAACAACATGTAGTAAACCAGGAGAAGGGATGACTCCACTTCGTGCTGCAACAGCCCAAGACAGTGCTGAAGGGTAAAAACAAACTTCCTGTAGGTCAAATGTCTATTGAATGCAAGAAATCCTCTGCAAGGTAACTGGTGCTGGGACGTCGTGCAGCACATCAGCATGGCCTGGAAGGGCAAGCACAGGCAGCCGGGCTCTTCTAGCTTCCGTGGTATTTCACTGAAACCTGTGGAACAACACCAGGCCACATAGCAGCAGGAGCCCACAGTTTTTCAGGACAGTTCAGGGGACAAAATGTCCAGGATCTGGCTCACGTGGTGAGATTTTGTCCAGCCATACTTTTGGTTTGCTAGTCTCCTTTCCTACTCAAAACCTGACATGTACTCAATCCTGTCATCAACTAATTCCTGCAGAGCCAAGAGGCTCATTCCTTTCTGCAGCTACCTCCTAGGGCAAGGATTCTCCTGCTGCCTTCTGGTCTTCCCTTTAGGCAGACCTCAGAAGTTGGTGTGCTCCCTTTAACATCAGCAATGCTGCAGCTGCTGTATAGCGCTGGGTTTCTGTACTCCTCCAGTTTGATGGTTTCAAAGTTTGAGGATACACAAAAACATCCTGAAAGGCAAAGCTTGTAGGTAGCAGCAGCACAATGCATCACGGTAGATACAATTTTTGCAGAAAGGAGGCAGGCTCTTAGATGTACAACCCTTCTTGAGGTCTAAAATGAGAGCAGCAGATCAAAGGTGAGAATAGTTGTTTACTGATGTATACAATCATAGAACTGTTCCGATTGGAAAAAGACCTCTACGATCGTCAAGTCCAAACAACAACTTAGGACCACCATGGCCATCAAACCATGTCCCAAAGTGCCATGGCCACACACTTCTTGAACACCTCCCAGGATGGGGACTCCACCACCTCCCTGGGCAGCCTGTTCCAATCCCTGACCACTCTTGCAGAAAAGAAACTTTTCCTAATCTCACAGTATCACAGTATCACAGAGTCACCAAGGTTGGAAGAGACCTCAAGGATCATAGAGTCCAACCTGTCACCACAGACCTCACGACTAGACCATGGCACCAAGTGCCACATCCAATCCCCTCTTGAACACCTCCAGGGACGGTGACTCCACCACCTCCCTGGGCAGCACATCCCAATGACGAATGACTCTCCGTGAAGAACTTTCTCCTCACCTCTAGCTTAAACTTCCCCTGGCACAGCTTGAGACTGTGTCCCCTTGTTCTGGTGCTGGTTGCTAGAGAGAAGAGACCAACCCCTTCCTGGCTACAACCACCTTTCTGGTAGTCATAGAGGGCAATGAGGTCTCCCCTGAGCCTCCTCTTCTCCAGGCTAAGCAACCCCAGCTCCCTCAGCCTCTCCTCACAGGGCTGTGCTCAAGGCCTCTCCCCAGCCTTGTTGCCCTTCTCTGGACACCTTCAAGGGTCTCAATGTCCTTCTTAAACTGAGGGGCCCAGAACTGGACACAGGACTCAAGGTGTGGCCTAACCAATGCAGAGTACAGGGTGTAATGGGTTGGGGCAGGTCCCCTCCCCACCACAGGCAGAAATAACGACTCAGGCAAACGGATTGCAAAAGTGATGGAAAGTTTAAATAGAAAAAACAATAACAAACAACAATGAAAGTTTTACAGAGACCCACAAGCACCATGACAAAGAGAGAGATCCCAGAACATACCCAAGAACATCCCATCCCCACCTGGGGGTACACCCAAACCCCCCCAGCCTTGGGCCTGGGCAGGCCCGAGGGAGGCAGCTCAGCCATTGTACCTAGGCAGCAGCAGGGGACGAAAGAGGAAGTGAAGACCCCGCATGGACATTTTATAGGGGAGCAGGGCATTATGGGAATGGAATACCTGGTCCCTGTGACCACCCCCTGGGCTGGGCCCACCCCTTGGGACCTCCCAGGTGTGGCCTGCGCAGTGGCATCTGGGCCAGCACCCAGCCTAAACCACCACACAGGGGCACAATGACCTCCCTGCTCCTGCTGGCCACACTATTCCTAATGCAGGCCAGGATGCCATTTGCCTTCTTGGCCCCCTGGGCACATTGCTGGCTCATGTTTAGGTGGCTGTCAATCAGCACCCCCAGTTCCCTCTCTGTTTGGCAGCTCTCAGCCACTCTGACCCCAGCCTGTAGCTCTGCATGGGGTTGTTGTGGCCAAAGTGCAGCACCTGGCACTTGGACTTGTTGAATGCCATCCCATTGGACTCTGCCCATCTGTCCAGTCGGTTGAGGTCCCTCTGCAGAGGCTTTCTACCCTCTAACTGACCAACATCTGCTCCCAGCTTGGTGTCATCTGCAAATTTGCTGATGACTGACTCAACCCCCTCATCCAGATCATCAATGAAGATGTTAAAGAGGACAGGGCCCAGCACTGATCCCTGGGGGCTGCCACTGGTGACTGGCTGCCAGCCAAATCTAACTCTCCCGTGGCACAACTTCAGGCTGTTTCCTCTCATTCCATCACCTGATACTAGGGAGAAGAAACCGAGCCTCACCTCACTGCAACCTCACTGGCCCCAGTGCTGAGCCCTGTGAAACTTCATTTGTTACTGGCCACTAGCTGGAGTTAACTCCATTTTCCACCATTCCTTGGGCCTGTGCTGGGTTACACCTACCCTGGGGGAGGGCTGCGAGAGCCCTGCTTCCCCAGGGGACAAAAGAAACCTGATCCAGGTGAACAGAGAGGGACTTGGCTTCCCCTCCCCCACCCCCTCAGAGGAGGAGTCCCCGGGGTCAAAGATGGTCTATTCCACTCCTCCTTCCTGTCCAGCAAGCCTATAAAAAGGAAGACCCTGCAGCCACTTTCCCTCTTTGCTCCTGCCTCTCCTGTTTGAAAGGACTAGCAGCCGCTGCTGGCCTCCTGGCTCTGCCACCTGGTCAGGCCCGGGCTTCTCCCTGCCGCATCCAGGCTTCTCTAAAGGACTGAAATCCACACACACTGAGGCAGATACAAGGCATCCAACTTTGGGTCTATATATTCTCTTATTCTTCCTTATTCCTTACCCTTGTAAATCCCCTCTGTTATTGCTATATATATATGGTTAAAAAATTGACTTCTACTTCCAAACCGACTCCAGATTAGTTTTTGGTAGATTTACCTCCAGTCCCTTCAGGGTCAGGGGAGGAACTTTCGTTTTTTGTTTCTTTTTCTTACCGTCTGAGCTCTTAAATTCCAGTTGAGGCTCAAATCACTCCAGGGCCTGACCACCCAGACAGTTTTGAACCCAGCAGAGTGTCCAACCATCCAAGCCATAAGCAGCCGGTTTGTCCAGGAGGATGTTGTGGGAGATGGTCTCAAAGGCTTTACTAAAGTCCAGGTAAACAACATCTGTAGCCTGGCCCTCATCCACTAAGAAGGTCACCTGTCACAGGAGATCAGGTTTGACAAGCAGGACCTGGCCTTTCAGGAACCCACGCCAACAGGGCCTGATCATCTGGTTCCCTGCAATGCTTCATAATTGCCACTAAAGATGACCTGCTCCATGACCTTCCCAGGCACTGAGGTCAAACTGACAGATCTATAGTTCCCTGGGTCCTCCTTCCAGTCCTTCTTGTAGATGGGTTTCATGTTTGCCAGCCTCCAGTCAGCTGGGACCTCCCCACCTAGCCAGGACTGTTAGTAAACGATGGAAAGTGGCTTGGTGAGTACTTCCACAAGCTCCATTAGTATCCATAGGTGTATGCCATCCAAGAGACATGTGTGTCTAAGTGGTCCAGAAGGTCATTAACCATCTCCTTTTGGACTGTGGGTACTTCATTTTGCTCCTCATCCCCATCTTCCAGCTCAGGGGGCTGGATATCCAGTGAACAACTGGTCTGACTCCTAAAGACTGAAGAAAAGCAGGTATTGAGTCCCTCAGCCTTTTCCTCATCCTTGACCATCTGTGTTCCCTGCTGAATCCAACAAAGGACAGAGATTCTCCTTAGTCCTCCTTGCACTGCTAATGCATTTGTAGAAGCATTTCCTGTTGTCTTTCGCAGATGAAGCCAAAGTAATTGACATTTGGGCTTTGGCCCTCCTAATTTACTCCCTGCACAGTCTCATGACAATCTTGTAGTCCTCCGCAGTGGCCTGACCCTTCTTCCAATGACCACACACTCTCCTTTTCTCCCTAAACAGCAACCACAGCTCTTTATTCAGCCAGGCCTTTTTCCCTGCTGGCACATGGAGATGGCCTCTACCTGCACCTTTAGGACTTCCCTCCTGAAGCATGTCCAGCCTTTCTTGGGCTCCTTGGCCCCTCAGGGCTTCCTCCAAAGGGATTCTGTCCACAAGTCTCAAAACAGGCCAAAGCTGGCAGTCCCAGGTACAGTTCTGCTGACCCCCCTCTCTACTTCCCCAACACCTGAGAACTCTGTCATTTGGTGATCCTTGTGTCCAAGACAGCCCCCAACTGTTGCATCCCCCTCAAGCCCCTCTCTGTTCCAGCAGGGTGCCTTCCCTAGTCAGCTCCATCACCAGCTGTGTCAAGGAAGCTCTCCTCCACACATTCCAGGAACCTCCAGACCTCCCTCACTGTTGTGTTATATTTCCAGCAGACACCAGGGAAGTTGAAGTCCTCCCACAAGAACAAGAGCCAGCGACTGCAAGGCTTCTGCCAGATGCCTAAAGAATATTTTATCTGTCTCTTCATGCTGGTTGGGTGGTCTCCCTTCCAATCCAGTTTCCAGCTCCTTCAATGAGCCCTGCCGTCTAGAATCCTCTTCCCACTCTGAGACAGGTGGGAAGGAAGGCACCAGGGAGGAAGCTTTCTCCTCACATCACTGACTTCAGCCCCTGGGAGGCAGCAGACTTCCCCAGGACATGAGTGGAGCCTGCAGGTCAGCCTTCCACCATATTCAGAAGGGAGTCACCCATGACAATAACCCTTATTTTATTCTTAACTGAAGAGGCTTTGACGCGGGGTCAACTCTTCCAATCTGGATGATCCATCACCCTTGTCATTGTCATTGACCAGTGCACCTGCTCTGCAAAGGCAGCTGGGAAAGTGGGATGGTTACTGGGGAGACATACCTGCAGTGCCCACTGTGCTGGGCAGGAGCTTCCTGCCATTGCCCACTACCTTCCAAGTCACTGCACCTAGGCAGAGGATGAGAGGACAGGGAGCTCTCCATAACATGAGCTTCCTGACACAGAACAGCCACTCCTCACAAGCTCTCCAAGTTCTGAAGTTTGAATGGAGGCCAGATAAACCTCCAGGAGGAAAGGGCCTTGTGTTACTGAATATATGAGACTACCTCTGGTTTAAGAAATGTCTGCACTGATTCTTGAAGCTGGAAGGGGTGGAGGAGGGAATGGGGAGACATTACCATATGCACATTCCCTCTTCTGCACCCTCATCCCACACATTCCACTTGGGCTCCTCGAGTGGTGGGCAGGAGTCTACATGGAGCTCTAATCTGAATATGGTCATTCTTCTTTTCTCTTGGAGATTCTGGTGAGGAGGTGGCCATAGAGATCTATTTGCTTAATATATGTTTTAATTGCTTAGTAATAATTACGCAGACTCAGCCATTAAACTTCTCAGCTTTAGGTTCTGCTAAAAGCCATTGCAATGGCTGCACCTGGAAATGTAGCAAGCTGCCTGTGTCTGATCCACTCCCAGATGCCAGGGGAAGAGAAGTGGCACGAGCTGCTCTGAACTGGTTCCACAAACAACGGGGAGGAAGAAAGGGCAAAGCAGCCTGCTAGAGGGCTGGAAACTGACTCTGTTAAGCAGGATTCCCACATTTAGGAATATGTGTGCTGAATACTAGCAAGAGAAATGGACTCACAAGGAGAAGTATGTGCTGTGTGTCTTGAGAGGTCACAACCTCACTGGTGTGTAAGTGGTCTCTAGTTCCGTACTGTGACATTGCCAACACCTCTTCTGTTGCCTCCTGCTGCTGGACTAGAACTCAAGCTGGACTGGTTTCAGTGCGTGTGGATAATCCTACACAGCTGTGTGCAGACATTAAATAGCTCTGCGCTGTACCCAGAAGGGGATTCCTAGAGAGGCAGTAGAAATCAAACATAGCTAGGTCTCCACAGATAGGTTGGTGCTTTCTGTATTGTATTTCAGCTCAGTAAGTTGGAAGTTCAGAGAGGTAAAGAGGGACAAAGAAAATGGCAGAAAGGCTGTGGGACTGTTAAAGGATATAATATTTCCTTTATAAATGATATGGCAGTATTAATAGAGATATTAATAACCTTTTATTAATATGAAAATGGCCAAAACATATCAAAAGGTTGGAGGTACAGTTAGAATATATTTACAATGGGATGTGCAGGATTTGGGCAACTACAACAATTTAACAATTTATGCAAACCGGGAGGAATAGAACAGAAAGAGAACATCCTGGGAGCAAAACGGTGCTCGACTGCCGGGGGGGAGACTCGACAAGAACCGGTAAGCCAAAGAGGCAGTGAATTAATTACTCAGAGCTGGTTGTACCCAGGCAGGGAGTGCTGCTGCTGTGTGTTGAGGCTTTGGGGCACTCCTGCGCTAGACATGGCAGGTTGCCGGCAGGAAGGCCATGTGGTCGTCGATGGCTGGTCTGGCTTCAGCTATTGCGACGGGTGCTGGCTTTGTCCTGGGTGAATCGAGGCACGGAAAAATCCTGGTGGCAAGGGGAAGAAGGCTTGGCTCCAACTCCTAAGCTTGTGGCTTCTCTTGTAGCTTGAGGTGTGTATGCTTGTGGGTACATCCCAGGCACTGGACCGGGCAACTCGAGGCAACACAACTCGAGGCAACTTCAAGCCAGACAAGATCCAAGCGGGTTCAAGCAAGTAAGGGTTGAGCAAGGCACAGGTGACTAGAAATCAGCCTGTATATAAATCTGGGCTAACAGCGCATTGAAACCAGCACCTTGCTACCCAGAGAAGGAGCTCTGCCAGGCTGTGGCCAGAACCCATGCCCTCACCCCAGACACAGGTTGTTTACCAGACATGCATGGTCCTGTCCCCTTTATTCCCCTTTCTGTGTTACCCTGACTTTCTGCAGGAGGGAGGGGGGAGAGAAAGACTGTGTCTAGACACCTTAGGGTCTGTCTGGGTTTGCATTGGGGCTGTTTGGCCCTACCATGACAGGGACCAGCCACAGGATGATGTCCTATCATCCAAGTTTCAGGATTATAGACTGGCACAGAAATTTCAAGTGCACTTGTGTTTTGAGATTTGACCTTTGGACACATTCTTCAGCATCTCCCAGGGCTGAACTGGTGATGTGTTCCCCTGCCCCTCCTGCCTGCCTGTTTTCACAGCTTAGGAAGGTAGCAAGGTGTCACCACTGTGTCAAATCTTCCTGACACAGAAATTCAAAGCTAATGGGTTCACAGCAGGGACCACTGGTGAGCATGTGTGTGCAGACAGGGAACATCTATAAACCATGGGATCGTCTGGGCTCAGACAGCTGGAAATGTCAATGGATTCCTCTGCTCTTTTTAACCTGATTACTGTGACTCCTAGAGCTCAGCACACCACAGTTGGAGAGCTCCTGTCAAGCAAGCATCAGAATAAGCCCTAAATTTCTGGAGTGGCTGTTCAGAACATTGTGAATAGGCTGTGGCCAAGGCCAACGTTTTTGTAGTGCAGGGGTTTCTTAATACCCTTGATGTCCTAATACAGGATAAGGGCAAGTCTGTCTCAAGCAGAAGGGGACCACTGTTAAGGCTATTGGATCTTAGGACTTTGGTTTTGCATGATGACACTCATGCAAAAAGCTGAGAAATCTGAAGTATTGATGAGATGTGTTTAAGCTATTTTTTTCAGCAACTCCAAGTTGAGATGTACAGATGTGATTTGGATCTACAACATCAGAATTAGATTCCAAACTGCAAAGGATTTTTTTTTCATTTTTTTTTAACAATAGTGTGGGTTTTGTTGGTTTTGAGGTGTTTTGGTTTTGGTGGTGGTGGGGGAAGGCCTGTTGTTGGGGTTTGAGGGTTTGGTTGGTTGGGTTTTTACACTTCATTTACTGCTTTCTCTGTCTCCAAGCTGTTTTGATATTTTTACTACTGGAGTATCTCCAGTCAGAATGTTACCTGCAGCCTTAAGAGATTTTTTGCTGACAAAAGCCCAGCCCTGCCTGTTTAACTCATTTTCATTGCACTCACCTGGCAGCCTTGCCTAAGCTTATGAAATAGCTCCTGAGCGACTATCTGAGGATTGTTTGATGATTGTAGGACTACTATTGCAGAGGCAACCTGATGATAATGCATCTTCTGTACTGGCATGTCAACTAAATCCAGAGAGAACAAGCAAAAGAGAAAAATATAAAATGTTGGTATCGTGGTAAGTATTTAATGCGGAGCAGGAACGTTGAAAATTTTTTTCCAGGCAATTAAAGTGTAGGAAGGTAGGAGAAAAGCATTAAAGCGCCTCCCCCTTCCCCCCCCCCCCAAAAAAAAAAAGAGTTATAAAATCCTGCTCCTAAGATACTTGTATTTTTCATATCCCCATTAATTCCTGGTGGCGTTTTAACCAGCACAGATGCGTATGTTTTACACTGTAGGACTGAATGTCTGAAGTACCTAGATATTACAGCTGGAGTAACTGCTTTATGGGAAATGTTTCTGCAAGCTGCCTCATTTATGGTTGGCATGCCAGCTGCTCCTAGCCCGCGGTGCTTTTGTTTCCCCCTGCACGGGGACCGCAGTCAGGCGGCGCAGAGGCTCTGCGTGCCGCTTGCTGCCTCAGCTAACGCCGAGTCCCAGCCGCTCCCGCCCAGCACATCCGCGTGTGACCTCGGCGCCTGCACCACCCGCACAGAGGCGGGAAGGCGAGTGGCAGGGCGGAGCGGCGGCACAGCCGGGAGCCGCCTGGGCCCGGAGAGCAGGGCTGGGCTGGCAGAGACCGGCTGGCGGCTCCGAGAGCAGGGCCGAGCCTACTGCGAGCCCTCATCCAACCTTGCCGGCAGGACACAGCGGCCGTGAGGGAAGCCCAGGGAAAGCTGCAGCAAGACACAGCTGTCATCGACTAAGTCCCTCAAAGAGACGCAGATCCAAGCGCTTCCTCAAGCAAAGAGGAAGGCGTGCGACACGGACACCTCCCCTCTCCCCCCGCGGGGGCTGTGATGGCTAGCCCGAGCCGCCTTCCTGCCGCGGCGCCGCCCGTCGCTGCACCTCAACTGCCGAGGCGACGGCAGCAGCCGCCGCCGCCCCGCCCAGGGCCGAGCCGCTCTCGCGCGGCCCGCGCTCCGCGCATGCCCAGCCGGCCGCATGCGCCAGCGGAGGCCGGCAGGGGCCGGGCTGGAAGCGCTGCGTTCCTGTGTGCTGGGGCCGCCGGCGCGCAGGGGCGGGGAGAGAAGCAATCATGGCGTCCATGCAGGTGAGGAGCCTGCGGCGGAGCCAGGGCAGCGCCGGGGGGCCTGGAGCCGGGAGGAGCTCTCACCCCGGGCACCCCGGTGCTCGACGCGCTTCTGGCATAGCCGTGCGGGAGGAGTAGCTGCTGGGGCCGAGCGGCGGCGGGGGCCCGGAGCCGCTACCCCAACCGTGCGGTGCGGGCAGAGCAGCCGCCGGGCCAGCGGCTGAGGGGGTCGAGTGCACGTCGGTTCTGGAGGGTATGTGGGGGGAGGTCCGCAGCACCGCGGCGGTGCCCGGGAGGAAGGGGGGGTTGGGGCAGGCGTTGCTGCCTGTCCCAGGCCAGAACAGACCCGTGGGGCCAGGCTGTGAGGGGCGAGGCCGAGCCAGGCTGCGGCGGTGGAAAAAGGAGGGAGCCGTCACTGAGGGCGGTCGCGGGAGGAGAGAGGGCGGCAGGAGGCGCCCGGGGATCCGAGTTTTCCCGGGCAGAGGTTTGGCGGTGATAGCTCCTTGCTGTGGGGAAGTGAACGGAGGACGAAGGAGTCCCTATTCTCTTCGTCTCGGCGGGATTTGAGGGGGCCACGGCTTCGCTGGCGGCCTTGGGAGGAGGCAGGTTCGTCCCCTTTCTCTGGTGAGGGTCAGGGAAAGCTCCGCTCTGACAGCGCGAAGCCCGGCAGTTGCGTCTTGCCAGTAGTTTTGGGGTTTCTGGCACTGCAGTTCTCAGACACGGGGCTGGCACAGGCAAGTTGAGCCCCAGGCCATGTGCCCGTGTTGCCCATGGGTCATCTTCTGTCAAACGAGGCTGCGCTGCGGTGTTCGTCTTGTGGACAGGTACCGTCTGGTTTTACTCGGCTGGATGAGGTTGCTGTAGGTACAGTAGCATGAAACATCCTGCTGCTTGACAGGTATTTCCAGCTGAATTATTTACTCATGCCTTCTCCCGAGCAGTTCTTGACTAGTAGCTGTAGAAATTGCTGTGGCAGAGTGGATCACTTTCACTGTGCTGCACCTGGTGGGTGGGGGTTCCTTGTGACTGGAGAGTTTTGTGGCATTGTGGCCCCAGTCTTGCCTTATTTCGGCCGTAACTGCTCTGCTTTGCCTTCAGTTTCAGCAGTTTTCCATTTTGCTTTTAGATCTGAATGATCTGTGTGTGCTGCTGCCTTTTTTTTTTTTGCTTTTATTTCGGTCTAGTATAATATGTATTTTTGTTCCTAGTAATAGAATAGCCCAGAAAGAGTGTACTTAAACGTCTGGATTTAGCATAGCTATATGGAATGAAGATTCTGCTGACGAAATTCAGAATCATAAAACAACCCCATGGTGTGTCTTTCTGAGTTACGAAATTAAATAGGACCAAGAAGTCGACCACGGTGTACAGGATGTTCTTCATTTAGCTGTCACACAGTATGATCTGTGCTCGTTTTATCAGCTTTGTCTGGCAAATGCCTTTTTGTAATGCTGCTCTTTATAGCATTCAGACTTTCACGTGCATAACTGCAACACAGAAGCAATCGTTAAGTAGTATTTTTATAAAACTGTGTGAAAACTAGAGGGAAATGCTGGCAGTGAAAGTGGAAAAGAGGCACTGTGTGGGGCTTTGGGAAGCCTGTGCTGTGTTGCTATCTCTGGCCCAGTACCGGACCTTGGACAGCTTGCCTCACCCTCATGCCTGTTGCTCCCTCCTGAAGGGGAAACAACGATTACAAATTAAATGAGGTTGTTTAGGACAAATATTGCCTAAAAGATAAGTTGTGTGGAGGGTAGCACTCACTTCCTTAAAATGTGAGCGAGTCTAATGTTGTAATTGTGTTCATTTTAGAAATACTAGTTGTAAAAGTAAACTTTTCTTTCTTCCTTTCTTTTAACCATGTTTTATTATCATCCTTTGAGACATTTGAGGAAATCTCTGGAGTTTTTCTGACTGTGTGTTGCTGTGTGTATAATATTTAGATGACTTCCCTGAGATTAGGAAACCACTAACTTAGGAATATACTTTCTGTGACTTTATTTACAAATAAACAGGAAGCATAAATGAAAAACTAGTAAGCTGCAAAACTAGCAAGTTTCTGAGTAGTGGACACCTTCCCAGGTGAGCAAGGTTTCAAGGCTCTCAATCTCATTTAACTCTTCGGTGTGAGAAACATTTTACAAAGGAAACTGTTGTCTATGATATGTGATTTTAGGTCAGGGTAATTTGATTTGTTCCTAGTAGTGCTAGCATTTAGTATGTTAAGTTGCCTGGCATGAAAAGATGTCCTTTTCCTGCTTTTTGTCTCCCATGTTGTTAAATAACCAAAGTTTAACCAAAATGTTTGTGCAACCATTGCAGTCTCCAGCTAACCACTGCTCTGTCACCCTACCATTGTGGCAGTGTTGTTGATCGTCCTGTTAGGAATGATAGATTGGTATGCTAAATAAGTTTTAGTTACTTCTCACTTTATATAGCAATGTATGATGCTCAAGACCCCATCCATCCTGGCTTTGAACACTTCCAGGCCTGGAGCCTCCACAGGGTCTCTGGACAACCTGTTCCAGTGCCTCACCACCCTCATGGGGAAGAATTTCTTCTGTTCTTTCTGTTTCTCATTCTGTCACTCGTTTGTTAAAGTCCCTCCCCAGCTCTCCTGTACTGGAAGGTTGCTCTAAGGTCCTCCTACAGCCTTCTCTTCTCCGGGCTCAACAACCCCAACTCTCACAGCCTGTCCTTATAACAGAGGTTCTTCAGCCTTCTGATCATCTTGGTGGCCTCTGGATCCGTTCTAACAGTTCCGTGTCCTCCTTCTGTTGGGGGCTCCAGAGATGGACACCAGACTCCAGGTGGGGTCTCAGCAGAGCAGAGGGGCAGAATCCCCTTTCTCAACCTGCTGCCCTCTTGCTTGTGGTACTTGCTTGTTTTGAAGCCACCACACAAGAAACAATTGGAAGCTGTCACAAGTCCCTTCTTTTTTTCCAGTGGCGCTGAACATGAATGTTCATTTGATGTGTGGTGACTTGTAAAACTTGGGAGTTTGAGCCTGTAGGTGCAGATCTTTGTCCATGAATGGTGCAGATCTTTGTCCATGAATGTTCATTTGATGTGTGGTAACTTGAAAACTTGGGAGTTTGAGCCTGTAGGTGCAGATCTTTGGCCATTCTTTAATGTTAACTTTTATTCTAGAAGAATAGAAGCCGATGTTGCAGAGATCCTGTGTTTTGTTTTCTGTCCAAAATCATAGCTAATTTGCTACCGTTGGATTGGTTTGAACTTGCTTTGCATAACTTTAAGCAAATTATATTATTTTTTTTTTAAAAAACAAACCTCAAAGAAAGTAATTTTTTGTTTTGTTTTCCAAGATTCTTTTTCTCAAGTTTGTGCAACTTTTTCCTGGGGCAGGGGTGACCAAAACCACTCAGAAATGTTCCCTCTACTTACAACTTTTCAGAAGAAGTGAACAAACTGGATTTGGGGTAGCATCTTTAGTAATCTAAAGCTACAGATGACATAAAAATGTGGCAACTGCTGAAGAAATAATAAGCAGTAAATATCTGGAAACACAGAACTTGTGTTGTCTTTCCAGGTAGGCACATGAGATTTGTGCATGAAGATACGAGACACACAGATGTGCAACTGCACATACAATACTGGGTTCAGTTTTGGGGCCCTCACTGCAAGAAGGACATTGAGGGGCTGCAGTGTGTCCAGAGAAGGGCAGCAAAACTGATGGAGGGTCTGGAGACCAGGTCTAGTGAGGAGCAGCTGAGGGAACTGGGGTTGTTTACTCTGGAGAAGAGGAGGCTGAGGGGAGATCTCATTGCTCTCTATAACTCTGTGAAAGGGGAGGTTGGAGCAAGGTGGGTGTAGGTCACTTCTCCCAAGGAACAAGGGGAGGTTTTAGGTTGGACATTAGAAAACATTTCATCTCACTGGTTAAGCCCTGGAGCAGGCTGACCGGGACAGTGGTTGAATCATCATCCCTGAAGGTGTGTAGATGTGGTGCTGAGGGACGTGGTTTAGATGCAGACTTTGTAGAGTTAGATACTGGTTGGACTCAATGATCTTTAAGGTGTTCTCCAGCCTAAATGAGTCTATGACAGCGTATTTACATCTGATTAAATACAGAGCTAACGTAATTACTGACGCAGACAGCCTTAAGGAGTTTGGAACATCAGCCTCCACCTGTGGTGTTTTATCAGCATTCAAAAAAAGTTTTTCCCTTGAGTACAGCCTGTTGGTGAGCTGCCCAAACTACCTGCACACATTGAAATACAATGCCCTGTGGAAAGTCTGGTTTCAGCATTAGGGTAGATTTATTTATTTTTTCCCCAAAATACATGCCTAAACAGGCATTAATAAAATAATGGTGCTAGATGACAGCACAGAGTTCATCTTGCAGTGAAATCACAGGAACTTTGATCACAAAACACAAGCCAGTAGCAGTAGAACAGCTTCCCACAAGTTTCACCCCAGTGTTTTCGATAGCAGTATAGGGGATGGAGGAAAGGCTACTGAAATCTTAGGCCACTGAAACCTCTGAATAATTCCATGCTCTTTTGGTTAAACATCATGGTTAGGGTTCTGTTCTTTACCTGTTCTGGTCTTAGTGGAAGTTGTGGTCTCCAGTTGTTCTCAGAATCCTTCTTTCTTCAATAATGGCAACATTTTTATTCTGGGATTAACTTTCTTGTTTTGTCTGACAGCTTTGTCCAGGAAAAAGTTCTAAACTAGTTTTAATATATCTTGAGGGGAAAAAAGCCCCAACAAACCTAACCTTGAGTGAGAAAAGCTTTCTGTCAGCTGGAACTTCAATGGTGATGTATATGTTTTGTACTCTCTGGGAAGAGCTTAGAGCAACGTTCCAGTACCTGAAGGGGCTACAGGAGAACTGGGGAGGGACTTCTTACAAGGGCTGGTACTGATAGGATGAGGGGCAATGGCTTTGAGCTGGAAGAGGGGAGATTTAGACTGTAGATTAGGAAGAAATTCTTTCCATTGAGGGTGGTGAGACACTGGAATAGATTACCCAGGGAGGCTGTAGATGTCTCCTTCCTAGAGGTGTTCAAGGCCAGGCTGGATGAGGCCTTGAGCAACCTGGGCTGGTGAGAGGTGTCCCTGCCTGTGGCAGGGGGGGGTGGAACTGGATGATCTTTAAGGTCCCTTCCTACCCAAACCATTCTTTTAGTCTATGAAATGTCACAGTGCCTGATGCTGTTTGAGTGGTTACTCTAACCCTAACAAGCTATTCTGGAATATGAAAGTGCTAGCAGTTAGTAACAAGTATTTAGTGGTTCCATTGGTGAAATGCCATTGAAGCCAAAAATGTCAATCATTAAATGATTAAGTGTAGCTGAAAAATGCAAGTACCACAGTTCAGACCAGAGCGAGTGAAGAGCAAAGTGTTTCTTCTCTTCAGTAAGAAGCTGTTAATCAGAAGGGTTTGGGTTGAAAGGGACCTTGAAGACCGTCTAGTTCCACCCCCCTTGCCATGTTCAGAGACACCTTCCTCTACACCAGGTTGTTTGAGGCCTCATCCAGCCTGGCCCTAAACACCTCCCTGGGCAACCTGTGCTCACCACCCTTGCCTTAAAGAATTTCTTCCCGGTCTCCAGTCTTAATCTGCCCTCTTCCAGCTGAAATCCTTAATCCTTCAGGTCCCCTTCACTTTTCAGTCTGTACTACTAGGTGCTCTGTTAGCTTTGGTATGTAGCCAGCCTACAGGAAAACAAGAGACATGCAGAATTTAGAGTTCCTTTACCAACAGACATGGTAGTTTAGTCTTGCGAGTATTTTAATAGTCTTTTAAAGTGAGCTGGATGTCAAGACTAGACATTTTATATTTCCCTTGAAGTCAGTAAAGAGGAATAAAAGAATAAAATCAAAGCTGTGGCTTTAGGCCCTGAAGAGTCTCACTCACTTGCTCATTTCTGTATCTGCCTGTGTAAATGGAGCTTTGGGAAACTCTTTGCAGTTTTTGAGCTGAAATGGAAGTATTAATTTTCACAGAAGAAAGCAGTACTAGACAAGTTTACTGAAACCAGCGTCCCTGAGATCTTCCTTCCAAGTACATAGCTAAAACATAGAGAAATTTGGATGCTTTCAGCCTGTCACATGGAATGTTGATACCTCATGGGTAGGTGTATGACTTTAGATCAGGAAAACAGAAGCATGCAGGTACTTACTGTAAGGAATAGTTACTCCAGCTGACTGTAAATATTTTTTGCTTGGTGCACTTTCAGGCTTGGCTATAGAAACTCTGAGAAGATGAGAAGATAAAATAATGGATTGGCAGAAGCTGGGGAAGGTTGTCTGATTAAGCTGCTCCCTTGGAAAACTCTGGGAGTTTGTAATTAATAAACCAAAGCAGCTTAACTCAAACAATGTGCAAAATTCAGTGACCAAACACTTTGTTTAAATTTCCCAAGTCCATACTTTCAGACCAAAGGCTCTTCACTGGACATTACCACAGGTACAGGCTGTGCTGGTGAGTGTTGCCAGTGACTGTGTGACTAAATCACCCTGTTAATATGGGTCAGGCACAACTTCCACTGAACCTGCCCATGCTTATGGCTGTCTGCAGCAAATCTGTGTGAAAGCTGTAACCAAAGCTGTGTGAGAGACCTGATGTAATGATTGTGTCTTGTACACAGCCTTGGTTACAGCTTTCAAGCAGTCCACAGGTTAAAGCTTCCACTGGGGCAGAGCCAAAGAGGGTGATGAAAGTTCTTCTGCTCAACATGGAGCCAAAGTTTTGTGCATTTTGTATGCTTTTGAAGGCAAACAACTGTGACAGAACTGTCAGTTTGACGCTTTATTTTTGCCTTTGGAAGGGAGGAAGTTGCAACAGTACCTGTTCAGTGAAACATAACTGCTTTTTTGTTTTAATAAATGGAGTAAATGGGTTAAGTGTTTTAAAATCCAAAGAGCTGCAAGCAACCTTTTGTGGTAAAATGGAAGTTAGTTAACCTGTCTTCTGCCTGCTTTGGACAAGTGAGGGCTTTCCAAAGATGTTCTGTAACCTGTGCCAGCTTTTACAGTTTGGTTTGTGGTTTTTGGGTTTTCCCCCAGACCCTTCTGGCTTTGTTTGTTTTTCCTCTGAGGTGACCTTAATCACTAGAATGAAATGCAGGTATCAGTCTGACAGGGGCAGACAGGAGGGAAACGCTTGTGTCTTCTGGTGATCAACATTGGTAAGTTAGGAAAGAAAGGACAGAGGTTAGTGGTGGTAGAGCAGGAACTGCAAGGTGCTTTGTTTAATAATTAATGATCTGATAAAGAAAATTATCCTTTCACACTGTGTTAAAAACTGTTTCTCTTAGGTGATTACAAAGTTGTTTATAATTCTTTTTTATCCAACTTAATTAAAAACACTGCTTGATCAGCCTCAAGAAGAAAATCCTGTCTATGTGTCAGTAAATCTTGATCATAGTTTAGTAGAGTGTGGCAAATAACTCTCTATAAGTCTGCTGGAATAACATGCTTCATGGAATTTGATCCTGCTTGTTGACAGAGGTTTATTTATTTCTTCTTGATGAAAAATAGTAGCTAATGGTAGCTAATAACCAGAAGGGACAAGGAAACTGAATGAATGGAGGTTTCTTAAGTTAGATATTGTCTCCCCATTACATTTAGGGATATGATGAGTGTTTAGATCTTGTTACAGTTTGCAGCTTCCAACGTTTTGCCCCTTATAATTCCAAGGCTTTTCCCAAAAGGCTTATCGTTACACAGCATTTTATCTTGCTATCAACTTTCAGAATGGGTTTTATAAACATGAGAAATCCCCTCACCAGGAATTGCCCTCAGGTGGCCGTATGGATGCCCTTCTTCTGCCTGCAATTATTGTGTTAAATTCTTTTAACTGCAGCAGTTCAAATAGCACCAGACTCTGGTCCTTGCAAGATTATTTGTTTAACATTTTAGTGCTGTGAGGCCTGTGCTGCGTGTTGGTATATTTGAAGACTTCAGCTCCGAAGCAGATGACTGACTGTCTGTTTTTTATTCTTTATTAGTGTATTTCATTGGTATAGGTTGGTTGGTTGTAAAAGAATTGATTACTTGGCAGAAAGCTTTTCAGACGGTGGAGTACAGAGTGTTTTGTGAGTTGTAGTTATTAATTTATTTTTAATCATACTGTAGTTTTGATTTCAGGTTGAGCTCATGTCTTAGTGAGCTCGATTCAAACATGTTACTCCCTTCAGAAGACAACTCTGTTGCTTTGACCTTCCACTCAAACATTTCAGAATATCTTGGAGCATGTGAAGATAATTCTATTACTGAGCTGAGAAATCGCCAGTCCTTTCTCCCATCCCCCCAGTCCATAACCTAGTGAAGTCTTTAAATGCTTAGAACAAATGATCAGTGGTGGAAACTTAGTAGTTTGTGAGAAGATTCATGCGTTGCCCCTTGGTTTCTTGAAAAACAAGGGTACAAACTGCCTGAGGTATGGATTAGTCTGGGAAAATAACACAAGAACTGGGTTGCCAGATGTTAACATGTTTTATTAGAAATGAGAAGGAGGAGACTTAATCTGCTTCTGCGTTCTCAGTGGAGATTGAAAACATGATATTCATCCAAAAATAGATCAAACAGAAAAGTAATTCATCGAATCAAAATCCTGGTATTAGTTTTTACGGGTAGGGTATTTTGTGAAGCTGCTCCTTATGTGCTTTGCTATTAAAGCCTTAATTGGACATCTCCAGACAATTCTCTTCCTTTCCTTCTCTGGGCTTTGATTTAAACTTCCCAGAATCACTTCAGTTAGGGAAAATGTACACCAAATTGTTATAATCAGGTATCTGGATGCCTTGTCAATTTGAACTAAATTGTTTCAGCTGGATTGTGGGATATAGTCTGGGGGGGGCTTTATTAAATGACCTGTTTGATTTTTAATTTGTAGCAAGTGTCAACTTCAGTCCATGTCAGCACTTAAGGAGATAATTTTTTCTTGCAAGTCACCATTTTTAATTTTCACCTTGTTTCTCTTCTAATTAAAAGAGTAACATTCAGTTAGCTCCAGCAATACTTAAGCTGTTAAAAATGTTTGGTTTTCTTCTGTGGAGGAGTTTTGTCTTGGAAAGCAGGACCATCTACTCAGCATTTAGAACATCATGTTCTGGGTTTGAGATCCTTTTCAGTAAGAAATGTGTGAATGAAAAAAGCAGAATACTGAAAATAGAGTTGTTACTGGCCTTACTCTCTCAGGGCAGTAGGTTGGACTAGCAGAGTGGCTGCAGCTTTGCTGATGAATCAGCATGGTGGCTTTTTAACAACCACTGTTGCTGCAGCCAGTGAACAACTTCCCCTGTGCTGGAAGAAGGTTGTTTGCCTCCATTCAGTGAGGGGGCCCTGCTGCATGAAAGGTGGGGTTTGTGTAACGTTTTGTAGCTTGTACATGAAATGTAATTTTTTGGCCAGGACTTCATTATAGTAGTGACAGTGTTTTTGTGTTACCAGTTTGTTGGGTATGTCTACATCTTTGGATGGGGAAGAGAATTGCTGGAACTATTGCAGAATCATTTTGATTGGAAAAGCCCTTTAAGATCATCCACTCCAACCATTCTTTAGTTCCACTAAGGCTGGTGCTAAACCATGTCCCTCAGCATATTTCTGCCTCTTTGAAATGTGTCCAGGGATGGGATTCAGTCACCCTCCTGGGAAGTCTACTCCAGTGGCTGAGAACCCTTTTAGGGGAGAAGTTTCTTTTCATATCCAAAAAAAACTCTCTTCTGGGATAGCTCCAACCCATTTCTTCTGCTCCTGTCACATGTTACTAGGGAGAAGAGACCAAATCCCACCTGACTCCAGCCACCTTTCAGGGAGTTGTAGAGACCCAGAGGATCCCCCCTTATTGTCATCTTCTCCAGGTTGAACAACCCTGGCTCCCTTAGTTGCTCCTCACAAGACCTGTTCTCCAGATCCTTCACCAGCTTCACTGTTACTAAAGAACTATAGGTGGGTCTCCCGAAGGTGCAGTGCCTTTACCAGCGTAAGATAGAAGAGCCCCCATGGGATTAATTTTTGACTTGGCTGAATCACAGAGTGTATTTGGTTGGAAGAGACTTTCAAGATCATCCAGCCTAACCTTTGACCCAGTACTAAACTGTGTCCCTAAGTGTCAGGTCCACATGACACTTAAAGACCTCCAGGGGTGGTGACTCCACCACTGCCCTAGGCAGACCATTCCAATATTTGAGAACCCTTTTAGTGAAGAAATACTTCCTAACATCCAGCCTGGATGTCCCCTGGTGCAGCTTAAAACCATTTCCTCTGGTCCTGTTGCGCGACATCAAGCAAAACAGGCTGCCCCCTCCTTGCTCCAATCTCCCTTCAGGTAGTTGTAGGGAGCAATGAGGTCTCCCCTCAGCCTCCTTTTCCCCAGACTGAACAACCCTGAACTTCTAAATGTTTATGAGCAATTTTTAACTCCTCTTTGTTCTCCAAGCCAGACTAAGATTTGAGTTTACAGCATCTAGGAACTCCTGTCCTTGCCAGGCTGCTTCTTTCTTCCATCAATGCAACAAAGAGAAGTGAATTCAAGTGTATGGAAATAGAAAGCTTCTAATAAAATCAAGTGCAAGGTTTTAAACACCCAGGCTTCCTAGTCCATGATGTTGCTGGATCATCTTGTGATTTCTTCCCATCACCATCATACATCTGGAGTGAGCATGCCTCATAAAGCCCCTCCCACGGCAGGTGAAAAGGCTGCCACTTGCCAGCCTCAGCACCCATTGCTGCGGTTTTTTCAGTGGTAAAAGAAGGTGTGGTAATGGAACATTTCCTCCAGCAGAAATGAATGGAAGCTGTTTGTTCATTTTCCACTTGTTGCTCCACAGTAGGTTGCTGCTCTACTAATAGATAAAAATTGCTTTTCTCCTAGTGGTTTTCTACCAAAATCTTACCAGTGCCCTTAGTATATCTTGTCTGTGGTTTAATTAGCTTTTGTCTTTTTAAGTCTGTAAAGCAGACTTTCAGGTCTGTATTAAGGATTGTTCATAGGTAAGTCTTTCATGTAAGGCAGCTGATCAGTTAGTTTACCCATTGAAGAGACTGCACAGCTCATGCAACATTTCTTGAAACACCGAGTGGGTTTTTGAAGGACTGTAAAGATGTATACATTGATCATGCTTCTTTTCTCTATAACTTTTACCTGTGTTAAGTTCCTATTTTCAGCTCTGAGGAGATAATAAGCCAGGAGTATGGGCACACAGTTGAACCTCATTGGCTTATGGTGTTAATATTAACTGCTAATTAACAGAGGCAAGGTAACAGTTGTGAGGTGGGACACGTTAGCTGAAACAATATCCTTGGCTCTCCTGGCTGCCCTCAGCTCTGTGTACGTACATACCCGGTGCTTGGCAGTGGCCCCTATAACTGAGGGTGCTTTGCTTTTACACTGCACACATGCTTTTGTTTGCATGTAGCTTTGTTAAACTTTAACTCTCTAGGCTCCACTTTTCCGAGGGAGGGGCAGAGCTGTTGTTAGAGTCCTGACAAGGGGCTTGAAACTGGAAGCAAGCACCTGGTATTGTAGTACTCCTTTTAAAGGCATTGAGAAAAGTAATTTTCATATGCCTACCAGAGCTGGGTAAGTTTTCATGGCAGGGGGGAGGAAAATATAGATCTCTGCTCTGCTTTTGAGGTAGTGGTATTATCATGTGTGCTTTAGGAGTATAAGGTCATGCCTTTGGAGGCAGCTGCCCGGGACATGGAGCAGAACAATAATTGTGTGTGTGTTTACAAGAATTTATGTGATATATAACATAACTCAGTGGTGCACAGCAACTGAACTGTCTGATTTTAGGAGATGCTAGCTTCCAGCTCTCGCCCCATTCTGAAAGTTCTGCTGTCTCCCCTTTTCACATACTGCATCCTCTCATGTACTTCTGCCCTGCCTTCTGCTTCTTGTTGTGAGCCATCAGGAATCAACACGAATGAGAATGCACTTATAGTATTTGAGATGTTAGAACACCAGTTCCAGAGGTGGCCAAGCTTGGAGAAAGAAGTGTGTGTCTTTTTGCAAAGCTGCTAGAAGCTCTTCAGAGATGTATTGAACCATGACAGGGAGTGAGTGCCATCTATCAGGACTGAACTGGCAGAGGTTGTGAGCTGACTAGGGAGGCAGCAGGAATTATACTGACACCAGTTAATTTTGTGTTCTCTGGTCATGTGCTTTAAGAAGTCTTGCGGGCTTGACAGTTCACACAAGCCATGGAGGAAAACTGCAGGGGTTGCACAAACCCTCTTTGACAGAATTGGCAACAGAATACAAGCCATTGTGTGATGTCAGTCGTGTCTCAGCTACTTGAATAAACCTTTTGAAACTGGTGTTTGGATCTGTGTTAAGCTGTGTTCTTTGATTTCATCCTTGAATCATCCTTGTCGAGTTAGGTGAATTAAGTCATCTTGGTTTCAAAGGCTTCCACCTCTTTGAAAAGAACTTGTGTGAACAACTGGTTCTGTCATTCCTCTTTACCTTTGGCAGCTGGCTATTTTAGTTGAAGGGCTCTGGTGTTACCCAGTCTTACCCTGCTGGTCTGTTTCCCATGAGACAGTAAATGTTTTTACCGATTTCATAGTACCACAGTACTTTAGAGGGACCTCAAGATATCATCCAGTCCAACCCCCCTGCCAGAGCAGGATCACCCAGGGTAGTCTGCACAGGAATGCATCCAGGAGGGTTTTGAAAGTCTCCAGAGAAGGAGACTCCACAACCTCTCTGGGCAGCCTGCTCCAGGGCTCTGCCACCCTCACTGTAAAGAAGTTTCTCCTCATGTTGAGGTGAAACCTTCTATGCTCAAGCTTGTATCTGTCATTTCTTGTCTTATTATTGTGCACCACTGAAAAGAGCTTGGCCCCCTCCTCTTGACACTCACCCCTCAGATATTTATACGCATTGATGAGATCCCCTCACAGTCTTCTCAAGACTAAACAGCCCCAAGGCTCTCAGTCTCTCTTCACAGGGGAGATGCTCAAGTCCCCTGATCATCTTTGTGGCTCTCTGTTGGACTCTCTCCAGCAGGTCTCTGTCTCTCTTGAGATGGGGAGCCCAAAACCAGACACGGTTTTCCAGGTGTGGTCTCACCAGGGCAGAGTGGAGTGGGAGAAGAACCTCTCTAGACCTGCTGGCCACTTTTCTTGATGCACCCCAGGATCCCATTGGCTTTCTTGGGCACATTGTTGTTCCATGGAGAATTTGCTGTCAACTAGGGCTCCAAGGTCTTTTTCCATGGAGCTGCTTTCCAGCAGGGCAGCCCCTAACCTGTCCTGGTGCCTGTTGTTACTCCTCCCCAGGTGCAGGACCCTGCACTTGTCCTTGTTGAACTCCATGAGGTTTGCCTGCACCCAGCTCTCAGCCTGTCCAGCTCTTGTTGGATGGCAGCACAGCCTGAGAGGTGTCAGCCATCCCCACCACCACCCCCCCTCCCCTACACCTACCCCCCCATCCCCTCCCAAAAAAAGGCAGGTTGGGTACTCTCAACCCTCTCATCCAGGCTGTTGAGAAAGATACTGAACAAAACTGGACCCAGTACTGATCCCTGGGGAACACCACTGGCCACAGGCTTCCAAGTGTAGCTTTTTAGTACCATTTTGTTTCGGTTTACTTGGAAGTTGTATTGAAAAACTGTTTAAAGCTAAAATCCTGGAATGGTCTGGGTTGGAAGGGACCTGCAAAGGTCATCCAGTCCAATCTCCTCTGCACGAAGCAGGGAAACGCTCAGTAGATCAGGTTGCCCTGAGCCCTTCTGAGCCTCACATTGAATATCTCCAGGGATGGGGCCTCAGCTGCCTCCTTGTGCAACCGGTTCCAATGTTCCACCAAATCATCTCTCAAAGGTCAAATGAGGATTGCCTGTACATCCTGCCTCGAAGAACTCCATGGGTGCAGTCCCCATTTTCTTTTGCAGCCTCTTTAAACAGATAGTGGACAAGCAGAAGGGGATCTTTGGGAAATCTGATGGATTAGCAGAAGATGGTTTTGAGATTTGAAAAGAACAATCCAGCAAGTACAGCTTCCAGGAATGGCAAACATCTGTTTGGAGGTTATTGTGGGAGTGAGGAGCTGTATTGAGTTGTGCTTGGGCTTAAAGGAGCTGGTAAGAGGCTGAAAGCAACTTGTCTGTTTAATAAAGTGCCCCTGATCCATGGGAAGAAGAGAAGCATAAATATTAATGGTGTTGACTACAGATATGCATGGAGTTTTTTACATAAAGAAAGATTCCTGGTCATTAACAACATTGGAAGGCTATAAGTTTCTAGAAGAAAGTACTAATTTATGGTGATGAGGTCTCCCAATAAGGAAAAAATAGAGGAGTAATTGTAAAAGTTGGTGTGGCTGCTGGTTAGTGAACTGAGGGGTGACAAGGCTGTGTACAAAACAGCAAAGTGAAAATAAATGCCTGCTGAAGCTCCTTTGGCAGGAAAGGGACAAGCACAGAAGAGTGAAAGCTACCCATGATTCACTATCTGGGATTAGCAAATCCGAAAAGCATTACAGAAGGATTTGTAAATCACTAGAAAGATGAAGACAGGGATGAGCCTGGGAATAGAAAAGGAAAACAAGGAAGAAAATTAAATTAACAACAAATCCTGCCAAGCAAAAGGGCAGGTTCGGGGCCTTTAAGGTGCTGGATGTTGTGTCAGTCACTAGGATTTTAGATTTTTAAGCAACAGAATCTCATTTAAATGTATTTATTTATTTTCAAATACTTTGAGTGAATTTCCAGATAATAAATACTATTTGTATTTTTCTACTACTGTGTGAAAAGTTGGCTTCTTGAAGTCACTGGACCAAATAGTTGTTGATACCTAACAGAGAGCTAGCTTGTGAGTACCTAGATAAAAAGTAGCCAAAATGGATTTCAGAAGCATAATCAAGTTGAACTAACAGGATTTCCTGCTCTTGTTGTGCAGTAACTATTGTGGAAGGAGAGCAGTACCTGTGTTCTGACCGTGCCAGTATTTTTGACCTACATTAGTATGACACTTGAAGAAACAGAGAAGAAAAATGTGTTATAGATCAGTGGCTTTTATTATTAACTACAAAGATCTCTTCTCAAGGTTTTGACTGGGTGTCTGACCGAGAGAGGGTGTTTGGTTCTGCCAAGGGTATTTTGAGGGCAGCCTGCACTGTTGTGAGGGAACAGTGTCCAGTTAAGGCTGGGGAAGAAGTAAGTTGGAATAAGTAGATTTGTCTGCATGGAGAGTATCATAATTTATTCAGCTCACCTAGATCTCTTAGATGAATGAAATTCTTTTAACTATAAAAGCAAGAGACAGGGTAATGTGGAAAATGTGAGAGGCTTTTAACTGCAAGGATATTTGAAGAATCTTTGATACATCCTTACATTAAGAAGGTGAAGAGGTGACTTCCCTGAGGTATCCTCAAATCCAAAGATTATAAGAATCTACAAATGTCTGAAAAATGTTAATCCCCATTAGACTTTGTCAATGTATGTTGCTGCTAATTCTTAAGAGTTTTGTGCCCAAAAATAGTTTTGTGTTCATGGCTGTCAAATCTGAGGGAAGCTTTTCTCCCTCTGAAATTATTCTTTTTCAAATGTTCCACTTCAGAAATTCCACGCTGCAGTGTGCCTTTTGCAGGGAATGTGTGGGGTCAGTGTATCAGAGGCGTGGTGTTTGACAAGGACGTAACTAAATGCTCTTGAAGCTAAGATTGTGTGATCTCACAGTAGGCTTTGGACAGTAGTACTCTGAGGAAATGACTGTTGTTGAAACCATTTTGGTACAAACAGTTACACACCAAAGAGCAATGAATTTCTAGCTGTTGCATTTCACTTTTAGGTGTTTTCTGAATTGCCAGGAGCTCAATTCCATAAGCAAACTATATGAATCTGACCTGCAAGAGCTTCACGTGAGAGGTTTGGGGGTGGGGTGGGGGGTGTGTGTGTTTGTCTTCAATGGGCTCTGCCTCCTTGAGTACTGTGTCCAGTTCTGGGCCCCTCAGTTTAAGAAGGACATTGAAACACTTGAACGTGTGCAGAGAAGGGCAGCAAGGCTGGGGAGAGGCCTTGAGCACAGCCCTATGAGGAGAGGCTGAGGGAGCTGGGATTGTTTAGCCTGGAGAAGAGAAGGATCAGGGGTGACCTCATTGCCCTCTACAACTACCTGAAAGGTGGTTGTGGCCAGGAAGGGGTTGGTCTCTTCTCCCAGGCAAGCAGCACCAGAACAAGGGGACACAGTCTCAAGCTGTGCCAGGGGAGGTTTAGACTCGAAGTGAGGAAAAAGTTCTTCACTGAGCGAGTCGTTCGTCATTGGGATGTGCTGCCCAGGGAGGTGGTGGAGTCGCCGTCCCTGGAGGTGTTCAAGGGGAGATTGGACGTGGCACTTGGTGCCATGGTCTAGTCGTGAGGTCTGTTGGGACAGGTTGGACTTGATGATCCTTGGGGGTCTCTTCCAACCTTAGTTATACTGTGATACTGTGATCATCTAGTTTTGTGTGTTAATAAGATTCAACATGAGACAGAGTATTTCAAGTCATGTTAAGGCAGAAAGGGACTTAAAAATCTGAAAACTTAAATCTAATAATCTTAAAACTTCCTAATCTCTTTGGAGAGTATCTTCCTGATTTTCTGAATATCCTTAGCTGGTTATTGGGCTGTGTGCGCAGCATGTAAGCAGCAGCTGGAGGAAAGAGATTCTGCTTCTTACTCTGGCACAGGAGACCACATCTGGCATGATGTCTTTAGTAAGCCCCAGTACAAGACAGACGTTGATGGCCACCAGCAGATGACCACCAAGATGGTGGTCACATCACATGATGGTGTACATCACATGATGTACAGGGACGCTGGCTAGATTTCTTCAGCATTAAGGAGATGAGGCAAAGGTAAGGTCTTGCTGATGCCTACAACAGCACAATGGGAAGCTTTTGGGGACAATGGAGCCCCGGTGCGAAGAGAAAGGACAGCAGACATGAACTGGAATGTGAGATATTCTGGTAGGGTTTTATACAGTGGGGGTGGTCAAAGCCTTTCACTGATGGATGAAATGTGCTTTAGTGTGCCTGTTTCTTGCTGAGCTTGGTTTCACATGTTCTGTACAATCTCTTTATAGAAGCGGTTACAAAAAGAGCTGTTGGCATTCCAGAAGGACCCGCCTCCAGGAATGACACTCAATGAAAAGAGTGTAGAAAACTCAATTACACAGTAAGTATCTAGACTGCTTTGTTTCTGCTGTCAAGTTGAAAAGCATAAGGAAGGAGAAGCTCTCTGCGTGCCACTTCCACCACTTACCCAAAGTAACACTCTGAATTGTATTTTTTGTCTAGAGAGTGAAACCTCGTTCTGCTTAATGAGTATAATCACAGAGTGGTTTGGGTTGGAAGAAACCTTAAATATCATGCAGTTCCAACCCCCCTGCCAAGGGCAGGGCCATCTTCCACTAGACCAGGTTGCCAAAGGCCTCATCCAGCCTGGCCTTGAACACCTCCCTGGAGGTGGCATCTGTCCTGGTGATGCCACATCTGGAATATTGTGTGCAGTTCTGTGCCACTCAGTTCAGTAGTGACCTAAGGGAACTGCTTGAGAGAGTCCAGCACACAGCCACAAAGATGCTGAAGGCAGTGGAACGTCTCCCTGCTGAGGAAAAGCTGGGAGAGCTGGGGCTCATTAGCTTGGAGAAGAGGAGCCTGAGGGGTGACCTCATTCATGTTTATAAAGATGTGCAGGGCAGTGTCAGCAGGACAGAGCCAGAGTCTGGTGCAAGCTGGAGCAGGGGAGGTTCCACATGAACACGAGGGAAAACTTAGAATAGAATACATAGAATACATAGAATAAACCAGGTTGGAAGAGACCTTCAAGATCACCGCGTCCAACCCATCAACCAATCAAACACCACCCAAACAACTAACCCACGGCACCAAGCACCCCATCAAGTCTCCTGAAAACCTCCAGTGATGGCGACTCCACCACCTCCCCAGGCAGCCCATTCCAATGTGCAATCACTCTTTCTGTATAGAACTTTTTCCTAACATCTAGCCTGAACCTCCCCTGGCGCAGCCTGAGACTGTGTCCTCTTGTTCTGGTACTGGCTGCCTGGGAGAAGAGACCAACATCCGTCTCTCTACAACCTCCCTTCAGGTAGCTGTAGAGAGCAATAAGGTCACCCCTGAGTCTCCTCTTCTCCAGGCTAAGCAACCCCAGCTCCCTCAGCCTCTCCTCGTAGGGCTTGTGTTCCAAACCCCTCACCAACTTTGTTGCTCTTCTCTGGACTCGTTCCAGCAAGTCAACATCCTTCCTAAACTGAGGGGCCCAGAACTGGACACAGGACTCGAGGTGTGGCCTAACCAGTGCAGTGTACAGGGGCAGAATGACCTCCCTGCTCCTGCTGGCCACACTGTTCCTGATGCAGGCCAGGATGCCATTGGCCCTCTTAGCTGCCTGGGCACACTGCAGGCTCATGTTCAGTCTACCGTCAACCAGCACCCCTAGGTCCCTCTCAGCCTGACTGCTCTCCAGCCACTCTGACCCCAGCTTGTAACTCTGCATGGGGTTGTTGTGGCCAATGTGCAGAACCCGGCACTTGGATGTGTTAAATCTCATGCCGTTGGACTCTGCCCATCTGCCCAGCCTGTCGAGGTCCCTCTGCAGAGCCTCTCTACCCTCCAGCAGATCAACTCCTGCCCCCAGCTTGGTGTCGTCAGCAAATTTACTGATGATGGACTCAATGTCCTCGTCCAGATCATCAATAAAGATGTTAAAGAGCATGGGGCCCAGTACTGATCCCTGGGGCACACCACTGGTGACTGGCTGCCAGCTGGATGTGGCACCATTCACTACCACTCTCTGGGCTCGGCCCTCCAGCCAGTTCCTAACCCATCGCAGTGTGCTCCCATCCAAGCCATGGGCTAACATCTTGGCCAGGAGTTTGCTATGGGGAATGGTGTCAAAGGCCTTGCTGAGGTCCAGGTAGACTACATCCACAGGCCTCCCCACATCCACCAGGCGGGTCACCTGATCATAGAAGGAGATCAGGTTGGTCAGGCAGGACCTGCCCTTCCTAAACCCATGCTGGCTGGGCCTGATCCCTTGGCCATCCTCTAAGTGTTGTGTGATTGCACTCAGGATGACCTGCTCCATAATCTTTCCTGGCACTGAGGTCAGGCTGACAGGCCTGTAATTCCCTGGCTCATCCAACCGGCCCTTCTTGTGGATGGGTACCACGTTGGCCAGCTTCCAGTCATCTGGGATCTCTCCAGTGAGCCAGGACTGATGAAAAATAATGGAGAGTGGTTTGGCCAGCTCATCTGCCAGCTCTCTCAGCACCCTAGGATGGATCCCATCTGGTCCCATGGACTTGTGGGGGTCTAAGCTGCTGAGGAGAGCTCCTATCACTTGCTCTTGGAACACAGGGAAACTATGCAACTCCCTAGCTCCTTCTGCCAGCTCTGCAGGCCAGCTGTCTGGTAGACGTTCTTTCCCGCTAGTAAAAATTGAGGTAAAGAAGGTGTTAAGTACCTCTGCCTTTTCCTCATCCTGTGATACAACATTTCCCTCCATGTCAACCAAGGAGTGGAGGTTGTCCCTGCCCTTCCTCTTGCTATTAATATATTTATAGAAGGACTTTTTGTTGTCCTTCACATCAGAGGCCAGTTTGAGTTCCAAATGTGCTTTTGCCTCCCTAATTTTCCTTCTACGTGCCCTAGCAACCTCTTTAAACATCCCATGGGTTGCCTCACCTTTCTTCCAAAGATGATACACCCTCTTTTTTTCTCTTAGTTCTGTTAAAAGTTCATTACACAACCAGGCTGGCCGTCTGCCCCGGCGGCTCCTCTTCCGGCACATTGGCACAGCCTGCTCCTGAGCCTTCATCAGTTCTTTCTTGAAGCATGTCCAGCCCTCCTGGACCCCTTTATTTTTAAGGGCTTTCTCCCAAGGAACCCTCTGAATTATTTCCTTGAGCAACCTGAAGTCCGCCCTCCGGCAGTCCAGAGTGGAGGTCTTCTTGCTGCCCCTCTTAGTTTGACCAAATACCGAAAATTCAATTATCTCGTGGTCGCTGGCCCCTAAACAGCCTCCGACCACCACATCCCCACCAGCCCTTCCCTGCTGGTGAAGAGGAGGTCAAGCATAGCCTTGCCCCTGGTAGGCTCACGCAGTACCTGGGATAAGAAGCTGTCCTCCATGCACTCTAAGAACCTCCTAGACTGCCTCCTCTCTGCTGTGTTGAGATCCCAGCAGATGTCAGGCAGGTTGAAGTCGCCCATAAGGACAAGGTCAGGAGATCTTGAGACAGCCTTAAGCTGTCTATAGAATGCTTCATCGACATCATCCTCCTGGTTGGGTGGTCTATAACATACTCCAACCAGGATGTCTGCCCCACTGGTCTTCCCTCTAATTCTTGCCCACAAGCATTCAACCTGATTGTCCCTAATCTCTAGTTCAATGGCATCTAGTGCCTCCCTGATGTACAGGGCCACCCCTCCACCCCTTCTTCCTTGTCTATCTCTCCTGAAGAGCCTGTGGCCATCAATTGCAGCACTCCAGTCATGTGAGCTATCCCACCACGTCTCCGTGATGGCAACTACGTCATAACTTTCCTGCTGTAACAAGGCTTCCAGTTCCTCTTGTTTGTTTCCCATGCTTCGTGCATTAGTGTACATGCACCTCAGCTGGGCTGCTGGTTTGGCCTCTGACCCTAGCTTACTGCCCCCAGACTCTTGCCTGAGGGGACTAGTTTCAGCCCCTTCCCCCTTTGAAACTAGTTTAAAGCCCTGTCAATGAGAGCTGCCAGTTCCCTCCCCAGAATCTTTTTACCTTTGGGGGACAGGCCATTCTCATATACTGTGATCTTTCCCCTTCTTTGGGACAGATGTACTCCCATCTGTTGCCAGGTGGCCTGGTGCAGTAGAAAGTTTACCAAGATCAAAAAACCCAAAATTCTTTTGTCTGCACCAGCCTCTAAGCCACTTGTTGACTATGGCTGCTGTCCTGTTCCTTGTGGTATTCCCTCCTGCAACTAAGGGTATTGAGGAAAAAATTATTTGAGCACCTGACCCCTCAACCAGTATCACACAGTATCACAGTATCACAGTAACTAAGGTTGGAAGAGACCCCAAGGATCATCAAGTCCAACCTGTTCCAACAGACCTCACAACTAGATCATGGCACCAAGTGCCACGTCCAATCTCCCCTTGAACACCTCCAGGGACGGCGACTCCACCACCTCCCTGGGCAGCCCATTCCAATGACGAATGACTCGCTCAGTGAAGAACTTTTTCCTCACCTCGAGTCTAAACCTCCCCTGGCACAACTTGAGACTGTGTCCCCTTGTTCTGGTGCTGCTTGCCTGGGAGAAGAGACCAACCCCCTCCTGTCTACAACCACCTTTCAGGTAGTTGTAGAGGGCAATGAGGTCACCCCTGATCCTTCTCTTCTCCAGGCTAAACAATCCCAGCTCCCTCAGCCTCTCCTCATAGGGCTTGTGCTCAAGGCCTCTCCCCAGCCTTGTTGCCCTTCTCTGGACACGTTCAAGTGTCTCGATGTCCTTCCTAAACTGAGGGGCCCAGAACTGGACACAGTACTCAAGGTGTGGCCTAACCAATGCAGAGTACATGGGCACAATGACCTCCCTGCTCCTGCTGGCCACACTATTCCTAATACAGGCCAGGATGCCATTGGCCTTCTTGGACACCTGGGCACACTGCTGGCTCATGTTTAGGCGGGTGTCAATCAGCACCCCCAGGTCCCTCTCTGTTTGGCAGCTCTCCAGCCACTCTGACCCCAGCCTGTAGCTCTGCATGGGGTTGCCGTGGCCAAAGTGCAGCACCCGGCACTTGGACTTATTAAATGCCATCCCATTGGACTCTGCCCATCTGTCCAGTCGGTCAAGGTCCCTCTGCAGAGCCTTTCTACCCTCTAACTGACTAACATCTGTTCCCAACTTGGTGTCATCTGCAAACTTGCTGATGACTGACTCAACCCCCTCATCCAGATCATCAATGAAGATGTTAAAGAGGACGGGGCCCAGGACTGATCCCTGGGGGACGCCACTGGTGACTGGCCTCCAGCCGGATGTGGCACCATTCACCACCACTCTCTGGGCTCGGCCCTCCAGCCAGTTCCTAACCCAGCACAGAGTGTTGTGGTCCAAACCACGAGCTGACAGCTTAGCCAGCAGTTTACTGTGGGGGACGGTGTCAAAGGCCTTGCTGAAGTCCAGATAGAGTACATCCACAGGCCTCCCCACATCCACCAGACGGGTCACCTGATCATAGAAGGAGATCAGGTTGGAGAGGCAGGACCTGCCCTTCCTAAATCCATGTTGGCTGGACCTGAGCCCTTGGCCATCCTTCAGGTGCGCAGTTATTGCCGCCAGGATAATCTGCTCCATCACTTTCCCTGGCACTGAGGTCAGGCTGACTGGTCTGTAGTTTCCAGGTTCCTCCATCCGTCCCTTCTTGTGGATGGGGACCACATTGGCCAGTTTCCAGTCATCTGGGACCTCTCCAGTGAGCCAGGACTGGAGGAAAATGATGGAGAGCGGCTTGGCCAGCTCATCTGCCAGCTCTCTCAGCACCCTAGGATGGATCCCATCCGGTCCCACGGACTTATGGGTGTCCAAGTGGCTCAGCAGGTCCCGGACTAATTCCTCATGGATTTCTGGGGCATTACACTGCTCCCCGACCCTATTACCCAGCTCAGGAGGCCACTCATCCTGGACTCCCACCTTGCTGTTAAACATTAAGGCAAAGAAGGCGTTCAGGACCTCAGCCTTTTCCTCATCTTCAGTCACCATGTTCCCCTCCAGGTCCAGTAAGGAGTGCAGGTTCTTCTTGCCCTTCTTTTTAGTGTTGATATATTTGTAAAACTGCTTTTTATTATCTTTCACAGAGGTGGCCAGTTTCAGTTCCAACTGGGCCTTTGCCTCTCTAATTTTATTCCTACATAGTCTAACCACTTCCTTAAACACACCTCGAGAAGCCTTCCCCTCCTTCCAAAGGTGATACAGCCTCTTTTTTTCCCTTAAATCCTTCAGGAGCTGCTTGTCCATCCAGGCCGGTCGCCTTCCCCGCCGGCTCATCTTTCGGCACATGGGGACCGCCAGTTCCTGTGCCTTCAAGAGCTCCTGTTTGAAGCAGCTCCAACCCTCCTGGGCCCCTCGGTTCATGAGGGTTGGTACCCAGGGAACTTTACGAATAAGTTTCTTAAAGAGGCTGAAGTTTGCCCTCCTGCAGTCCAAGGTGAAGGTTCTGTTGGTGCTCCTCCCTATCTCCCTGCAGATTGAAAACTTCACTATCTCGTGGTCACTGCACCCTAGGCAGCCTCCCACGGTCACAGATCCCACTAGCCCTTCCCTATTGGAGAGCAGCAAGTCAAGCAGAGCCTGTCCCCTGGTAGGCTCACTTAACAGCTGCGTCAGGAAGCAATCCTCTATCTGCTCCAGGAATCTTCTGGACTGCCTTCTCTCTGCTGAATTAAGTTCCCAGCAGATATCTGGCAGGTTGAAGTCCCCCACGAGGACAAGAGCTGATGATCTTGAAACAGCCTCCAGTTGTTTATAGAATAATTCATCAGCCTCCTCATCCTGGTTGGGTGGTCTATAACAGACTCCAACCAGGATGTCAGATTTGTTGGGCTGCCCTCTGATTTTAACCCACAGGCTCTCAATTCCCTCATCTTCCACCTCGAGTTCTGAGGCAGAAAGTGACTCCCTAATATACAAAGCCACCCCTCCTCCTCTCCTCCCTCGCCTATCCCTCCTAAAGAGCCTGTAGCCCCCCAGTGTAGCACTCCAATCATGCCTGTTGTCCCACCATGTTTCTGAGATGGCAACTATATCATAGTTGCCCTGGTGGATTAGGACCTCCAGCTCGTCTTGCTTATTGCCTAGGCTGCGTGCATTGGTGTACATGCACTGCAGCTGGGCTCCTGAGCTCTCAATTGACCCTACCTTGTGCCCTACTCTTACCTCTGCAGAGGGACCGATGTCTTCACCCACCCCCTTCAGACCTAGTTTAAAGCCCTCCTAATGAGCCCTGCCAACTCTAGTGCTAGGACTCTCTTGCCCCTTCTAGATAAATGCACCCCATCAGGACCCAGCAGGTCGGGTGCCGTAAAAGTAGCCCCATGATCAAAGAAACCAAAGTTCCTCCGTTGGCACCATTCCCTGAGCCACTTGTTGATGGTGTGGGTTCTCCCGTTCCTCTCAGTGTACTCCCCTGCCACTGAGGGAACTGAGCAGAACACCACTTGTGCGCCTGCCCCATCAATCAATTGTCCAAGGGCCCTGAACTCCTTCTTAATTGCCCTGGTGCCCTTCCTGTCGATCTCATCACTCCCAGCCTGTATTACCAGCAGAGGGTAATAGTCAGAGGGACTGATGAGCTTGGGGATTCCCCTTGCAATGTCCCTTACCTGCGCCCCAGGTAGAGAGCAGACCACCCTGTGGGATGGGTCGGGACGACATATGGGTCCCTCAGTACCCCCCAGGAGAGAGTCCCCAAACCAGATCTCCCAGGGCCCTGAAATCATTTTTGATAGCCCTGGGAGTTCTGACTACAACATCATCATTCCCTAGCTGCATAAGTAGCAAAGGATAATAGTCAGAAGGCTGTACCAGCCTGGGCAGCTTTCTGGTAACATCATTAATTTGGGCTCCAGGGAGACAACAGAGTTCCCTATGAGATGGGTCTGGCCAACAAATGGGGCCCTCCATTCCCCTCAGAAGTGAATCGCCAATAACAATTACCCTCCTCTTTTTCTTGAGGGAGCAGGTCCTGATGCCAGGGGAGGGTTGTTTAACCTTAGACTGCTTTGCCTTAGGCCGTTTAACCTTAGGTTGTTTACCCTTAGGCTCTTTAGCCTCAGGGAGAACCCCAGATGGTGTGTTCTCTGGCAACAGGACCACCTCACCCTCGATCTCCAGTGCCCCATACGTGTTTGTCAAGAGCAGTGGGGAAGGTGTGGGAAGGCAAGGAGGCTTAACCTTGTGTCTTTTGAGAGGAACCTGTGTCCATTCCCCTCTGCTTTTTGGGTAATCAGCCTCTGCTGTGGGAGCCTGCAGGGCCTGCTTACTCTTGTTCATATCTTTCCCCCTCTGGTTTATCTCTTTCCTCTTCCGGTTCATCTCTTCCCTACATTTCCTTACACTTTTAAGACTAGCAACCTCATCCTTTAGTCTGGCCACCAGATCAAGTAGGTAGTCAATCTGCTCACACCTTATGCAAGAGTTACCCCTACTACTCTGCATCTCAAGAGCCAGGCTCCAGCACTCTCTACAGCCAGATACCTGGACAGCTAGCTGTTTATGTTCTTCCACAGTCTGGGTCGACACTGACTTTTTTAGGGAGTTTTTGCTACGAGTTACAACCATGATTGTCCCTGACCACAGCACCCACTAGAAAAAGAAAGGGGGGGAAAAAAAAAAAAAAAGTAGCGAAACCGTGACAATACGGGCTGCCCGACGGACAGAGCCTCGCGCGCGGCTGCAAACCGCGTTTAAATCAGCCGGGGGTGACGCAGTGATCACGAGCCCCAGTGGCACGAAGAGACGACTCCCGCCAACCTCGCGGCATGCTCAGGGGACGTTCTCAGCTCCGGCGACCCCCGCAGCCCAACAGGAGAGAGTCGGACGGTCCCCGGTGGCTGCAGGTCCCGGTGCGGTCCCGGCACGGCTGGCCGACGGACGGAGCCTCGCGCGCGGCTGCAAACCGCGTTTAAATCAGCCGGTGGTGATGCAGCGATCACGAGCCCCAGTGGCGTGAAGAGACGACTCCCGCCGACCTCGCGGCATGCTCAGGGGACGTTCTCAGCTCCGGCGACCCCCCCAGCCCAACAGGAGAGAGTCGGACGGTCCCCGGTGGCTGCAGGTCCCGGTGCGGTCCCGGCACGGCTGCCCGACGGACAGAGCCTCGCGTGCGGCTGCAAACCGCGTTTAAATCAGCCGGGGGTGACGCAGCGATCACGAGCCCCAGTGGCGCGAAGAGACGACTCCCGCCGACCTCGCGGCATGCTCAGGGGACGTTCTCAGCTCCGGCGACCCCCGCAGCCCAACAGGAGAGAGTCGGACGGTCCCCGGTGGCTGCAGGTCCCGGTGCGGTCCCGGCACGGCTGGCCGACGGACGGAGCCTCGCACGCGGCTGCAAACCGCGTTTAAATCAGCCGGTGGTGATGCAGCGATCACGAGCCCCAGTGGCGCGAAGAGACGACTCCCGCCGACCTCGCGGCATGCTCAGGGGACGTTCTCAGCTCCGGCGACCCCCGCAGCCCAACAGGAGAGAGTCGGACGGTCCCCGGTGGCTGCAGGTCCCGGTGCGGTCCTGGCACGGCTGGCCGACGGACGGAGCCTCGCGCGCGGCTGCAAACCGCGTTTAAATCAGCCGGTGGTGATGCAGCGATCACGAGCCCCAGTGGCGCGAAGAGACGACTCCCGCCGACCTCGCGGCATGCTCAGGGGACGTTCTCAGCTCCGGCGACCCCCGCAGCCCAGCAGGAGAGAGTCGGACGGTCCCCGGTGGCTGCAGGTCCCGGTGCGGTCCCGGCACGGCTGCCCGACAGACGGAGCCTCGCGCGCGGCTGCAAACCGCGTTTAAATCAGCCGGGGGTGATGCAGCGATCACGAGCCCCAGTGGCGTGAAGAGACGACTCCCGCCGACCTCGCGGCATGCTCAGGGGACGTTCTCAGCTCCGGCGACCCCCCCAGCCCAACAGGAGAGAGTCGGACGGTCCCCGGTGGCTGCAGGTCCCGGTGCGAGGGTGACGTAGCCCTGGAACAACAGGCTGTCCAGGAGGTTGTGGAGTCTTCTTCTGTGGAGACATTCAATACCCACCTGGATGTGCTCCTGTGTGACCTGCTCTGGCAGAGGGTTGAACTTAGTCTTTCAAGGTCCCTTCCGGTCCCTAACATTCAGTGATTCTGTAAGCAGCTCCCTGTCACAAGTAGTGTGTTCTAAGTTCATTAATCAACTTGCAGTAAAGAT
This sequence comes from Dryobates pubescens, assembly GCF_014839835.1. Taxonomy (NCBI): domain Eukaryota; kingdom Metazoa; phylum Chordata; class Aves; order Piciformes; family Picidae; genus Dryobates; species Dryobates pubescens. The sequence goes on along the minus strand of NC_071625.1, from coordinate 30,600,178 downwards.
CTGTGTAGCAGTAGTGGATTGGGTTTGAAAGCTGATGAACAGAATAATTGGATGCTATGATGTAACTGGGTTGTTTGAAACACAAGGATTAGAAATTTGAGGAGGCTAAACCATAAAGCACACAGGAATGATGGGCTCTAGTGATTCCTTGACCATAAAAGGAGCAGTGTCCAGGCACTTACCTTCTGAGTAAATGAAACTAAAACACTTCAGAGTGGGTGGTCTGCATGACAAGGGTTAATAAAGCTGAAGAGTGGTGGTGCCCCATGGGTCTAAATGGAGAGGGAGAAGTGAGCTGAAGTGCAGATAAATTAAATCAAAAGAGTCATCACAAAACTGAAATCTGGAGCAGTAGAGCAGCCCTTGCCATGTGACTGCTGAAGAGTGACAGCCAGTTCAGTAGAGAAGCAGCTCAGTACAGATGCAGCTTTTCTCCAAAGAAAAAGGATGGCAATAGAAGGGAAGATAAAAATGTGCACAGCTTAACTAGACAGGGAGAGTGTATATAAAGGAGGATGAAGAGGTTGGGAATAGGATCCTCAAGACTGCCAGCTGGAGGAGATACAGACTTTTCTGAACACATCACTGTTCTGAAAAATCTCAACTGCTGCCTCCCTTGATTCTGATGTCAATCTTATCTGAGCATTTTTGTAGCCTCCTGATGAATCTTCATTACTCTGTTGCTGAAACATGTAAAACTCAATCCAGGGTGAAAGAGAGAAATGGGGAAGTGATGCTGCAAAAGATGGTATGAAGTGATCACCAATCTAAATACCAGAAAAGACCAGCATCTGGGTAGCAGTGGTGCTGTATGTGGTGAACAACATGCAAAGCAGCTGTTTCTGACTGGATTAAAAAAAGTCCCCAACAACCCAACCTAAACCCGGCAACTAGAAAAATCCCACCCCTCTGCCCATTCCACCTCCCAGTTACAATAGAAGGAGCAGAAGGAGAGGAAGAAATACTGTGATGTGTTGATGTTATCTTTATTACAGTCTCAATCCTTTTTATTGGTTTTGCTTTTAATCTTCTATGACCTTTTCCTTTTTATACTGGTAACTGTTCTAGTGTTGGTTCTGTTACTTGCCAGATTACACACCAATTAATTTCTGATGTTTTTACACATGTAAGTACAAAAGAAGCATTGACATTGCCCCTTATAGAATCACAGAATGGTTTGGGTTGGAAGAGACCTTAAAGATGACCTATTCCAACCCTCTGATGTGGGCAGGGACATCTTCTAATAAACCAGGTTGCTCAAGGCCCCATTTAGCCTGGCTTTGCAGGTTTGCAGTCTCCACAACTTCTCTGGGCAACCTCTTCCAGAACCTCACCATCATCATGGGGGAAGAATTTCTTCCTCATGTCTCCTGTAAATGGAGCTTCTTCCAGCCTGAAGCCATTACCCCTTGTCACTCCATGCCTTTGTCAGAAGTCCCTCCCCAGCTTTCCTTTATCCCCCTTCAGGTACTGGAAGGCTGCTCTAAGCTCTTCCCAGAGCCTTCTCTTCCTGAGGTGCTTCAGCCCTCTGATCATCTTCATAGCCTCCTCTGGACACAGTCTAGCATGTCCTTTTGTTTGGGGCTGCAGAGCTGGACCCAGGACTCCAGCTGAGGTCTCAGCAGAGCACAGCAAAGAGGCAGAATCCCCTTTTTTGTCCTGCTGTGCACGCTGCTGGGGATGCAGCCCAGGGCAGGGTTGGTTTATAGACTGCCAGCACATGTTGCTAGCTCACGCTGAGCTTCTCATCACCCAGCACTCCCAAGTCCTTCTCAGCACTGCTTCCTACCCAATCTCCATCCAGTCTGGTTTTGTGCTTGGGACTGCCCTGAATAAGGTACAAGACCTTGAACCCAGCTTTGTGGGATGCAGACTGTTTTAATGAGCTGTATTGATTTCTTTGCTAGACACGTGCAAGAAGGTGGGAGGGAATGTGCACCAGTTCTTGTTGCCTGTATTTTTTTTGTAGGAGTAGACTTTGGACCATGTCTTTAGTTTCAGCTTTGGTGTCTCACATAAACAGTCATGTCCTTGGGAGCTGCTAGGTCTGTGCTGAGCTCAAGCCATAATTCCATGTATGACTTACAGTGTGGTGTCGGTGCCTGGGTATGAAATGCCAAGCTGGTTTATCAACAAGAGGCTTAGTGATGGTTCTGATACTGATGGGGAGTTTAGGATGTAGCTGTGCTCAGTGATAGATATTGATAGCCTTGTGCTCTAGGACTCGTTACAGATGGCCAGTCCACAATACTAACAGCTTTTTCCCCTGTTCCCTAGGTGGATTGTAGATATGGAAGGTGCTCCAGGAACACTCTATGAAGGGGAGAAGTTTCAGCTTCTATTTAAGTTTAGTAGTCGATATCCTTTTGATTCACCTCAGGTAACTACTTTCTTCCTTCTTTAACAGCACCTTTAGGTTACAGCGCCATGACACATGCTGAGTGTTAACACCACCCACATACTCTGATGAGGTTTAGTTACTAATTAATTTGACTAGACAAATTGTGCAGATGCCTTTTCAGATTTACTCTGCAGCGAGATGTAGTGCTGTGACAGGTGACTTGCCTTCACAGGACATGCAAGAACAGTGTAGAATTGAGGCTGCTTTGAGGTTGATATTCAATACAGGGTCATGTTGGAAGGTCCCATTTACTGTGATGCAGAAACAGTAAATAACAAGCTGCTTCATCTCCTCTGCTCTTGCTTCCAACTTGTTTTTTTTCAAGCCTGTTTTTAAGCCTCTTGCATCTTCTCTGCTGCCATTCTTACCACAACTGAGAAATGTTTGGGATTGTCACAGACAGGTGACATCTTTAGGAGAGGCCTGTAAAGCTGCTGGTTGTCAGCCAAGTGTGAGATACTGGGTTGCTTTCATGGCAAGGTAAAGAGCTGCAGGGGCAGCCACACTACAAGGCTGCAGAATGAGCTCCATGTCCATCCACTGCCCATTGCCAGAGGCCCATGTTACAAAACAGGACCGGTAGGAGTCATGCACATCTGTCAGCCCTGCTTTTCTGGAAAGGCAGAAGAAAAGCAGAAGTGCTATGGTTTGTGTCCTGTTTCAGCTGAGAGCTACAAGAGTGGTCTCTGACAACTTTTCTTCCAGGTGATGAAGGTGAAGCTCAGAGCTATGCAAAGTACAGAAACGTGACATATTTTGGGTGCTGTGATAAAAACGAGAATGCTGACTTTTCAGTCTTAGGTTTTAAGGAACTGTGACCATTTGATGCTGTGCCTTTAAGGAAGGGGCACACTGGCTAAATGTCTATATTTTATATATTTTATATATTTATTATAATATATTTATATATTTATTTTATATATTTTGGTATTCTAAATGAATTTCATTGGCCAAGTAAGGTGGGAGGTGAGATTGTTAGACCCAGGGGAGCTAGGACTTTCTCTCAGTTTCTCTTCCTTCACTGTTTGTTTCGGCTGGACCGCTTCTGGGCTTCTGGCCAACTAAGATAAGATACTAACTCCTGTGCCAGGCCTCTCTTTCTTTCCTGCCCTGTTAACCGTCCTTATCTCTTTTCTACCTCTTTTGGGGGAGAAGGGAGGTAGGGGGGTGAAGGGGGCACAGGGGGAAGCCCCCTCTGTGGGGGGTCTGGTTTCTGGTTGAGTTTATTTGCTGTATATTCCTGTATATATTGTAAAATACCTGTATTTGTTGTGTTACATAGAATCTGTTTCCTTGCAAAATATACTCTCATTTCTCCGACTGAGTTTTAGCCACGGTTTCTTCCTCAGTGGGGGGAGGGAAGGCAGAGCCTTTCCTCTCAACCACCACACTCTTTTTTTTTTTTTTTTTTTGGCACCCAACATGGGGCCTGGTAATTAAGTAATTAAGTTGATTTATTGCTTGTCTCAGCCGGAGAAACGAAATTAAGGTGCTCTGGGTTTTAGAACATTTATTCTTCTCGGTCTGTGGCATGTTGGTCTACCGGTACTGCATCGGATTGATGTTAGACCAAATAGGTAAATATTTAATGCGTAAAATCTATTTGTGGTTTATGCATAGGATCCAGCTGTTGTATAAACACTGTTTGGGTTTTTTTCGGCTCACTAATTACGGCAATATAAAGTCTTCCACTTTGCTGATCGAGATAAGGGAGTTTAAGGCTTCAGGAGGTCAGTGAGTAACTTTAAGTGCTGGCTGGGATCCTAAGGTGATTTATTTGACGGGTGTAATCCTGCTGTTGGTGATAATTAATGTGTATCTGCTGTGGGCTCTACGCAAAGAGAAAAGGTTTCCTGACCATGTTTTGTGATTAAACAAAAACCCAGGAAACATAGGCGTCCTTCTAGGTCTGCCCCTGATTCCTCGAGTGACAATGAAGGGGGGGAATCTGTGTCAGTTAGGAAAAAAGCAAAATCTACTGGGGAATCTGCTCTAAATGCCACTATTATTGATGATTCTGGCAAGCAGCCAGGGGTGGCTCCCATTCCCAAGATGGCGACCGGTAATGAGGCAAGGTCATTTCTGTCCGCCATGACAGGACCGGAAGGGGCCCCCACGGCGGCTGGTTTAGATCAAGACCTGTCAGCTTCTATTAAGGTGGCTGTAAATTCAAACACAGCTCCAGTTAAACAAGTAGCAGTCTTAAAGACCAGAGGTGGAAAGGCCAAAGCTGATCCAGGAGCTAATGGAGGAGAAGAGCAGGAGGCTGATCCCCGTGAGGGAACCTCTGCTAGACAGGCTGATCCTGGTGAGGGAACCTCTGTTAGGAAAGGGCCTGATGGAGATGAAGAAAAGGTTTGTCTTAGAGATATAGCTGAGTTATTGAGATCATCACAGGATGGAGATGCAGCTAAGACAGCAGCTGGCAGTGGTGCTTTTCAGCTTAAAGAGGTCCTTAGGAGAGTGACAGCAGGATTATGGGGACAAAAGGTTGAGGAGGATGTGATAGATGGAGAGCAAGATGACATCACCAAATGCTCCTCCCCTAGGGAGGTAAGGTAAGGCAAGGATTACCTCAGAGCAGATGAGGAACCCATCCTATCTTGGCTTGCTCGGTGTTATGATACAGGTGCTCCAGCTCTAATAGTTGGAGACAAGTCAGCAGCTCAGCTAGGAACTCTCTCAAAGGATAATGGAATAGATAGACATCTAGCCAGGATTCTCGGTAAGGTCAATCTGTGGATACGCCTTTTCATGGCGGTTTCCCTGAGATACCCTTCCCGAGATGATCTTCCATGGAATACTAAGCCCTGGACTACCATAAATGAGGGAATTAAGCATCTGAGAGAGTTTGCTGTTGGAGAGATACTCTATGGGGACCATGATACTCTGAATCCTGACGACATTCCTGTGGCAGCTGGTCTTGCTAAAAAGCTCATCAAGCTTGCTCCTTCCAATTACGCAAATATTTTGGCAAGCAGAATTGTGGCAAGGAATTATGGAGGAGATCCTCCTACGGTTGGCCAATTCACTGATCAACTGAGACAATTGGATGATAGCATGACACATGTTTCTTTGGTGTCAGCCATTAAAACTCTGTCTAGTGAGATAAAGGATTGCATGAGAGAGCTGAAGGATGAAATCAAAGATTCCATATGCCAATTGGCACAAAGAGATAATTCCAATTCTTCCTCCAGGTGGGTGCAGGTTTCAGCTGTGAGGAATAGATGTCCTCCAAGGAGGTCATTCCAAAACAGATCAAACCAAAACAGACCACCAAGGCAATCATGTAGGACTATTTGCATAACTCTGCGTGATCAGTTTGGTGAGAACATGAACAGATGGGATGGTCAACCAACTTCTAATCTTTTCAGGAGACTGAGAGAACTGCAAAGTGGCAGAACCCAGGGTAGCAATACCAGAAGGGTAGCTGTTACTTCCACAGTTCCCCAGGACAACTATGACAGCTCCAACAGTGGCTCCAGTTCTAACACTGCACAGTGTGCTCGTTGCACCTGTGGAAATGTTCCCCATAATTAGGGGTGCCCTGCCTCCCGCCAGGGGGAGGAGAGGGATAATGGAGATAACAGAATCTGTTGGGATGTGTACATCCAGTGGCCTGGCACTTCACACTTTCAGAAGTACAGGGCCTTGGTTGACACAGGAGCTCAGTGCACCATATTGCCATCAAATTATCAGGGATCAGAGCCTATAACTATTCTGGGAGTCACTGGTGGATCTCAAGAGTTAAGTAAGGTGGAGGTTAATACAAGTCTAACTGGTAAACAGTGGAGGAAGCATACAGTTGTGACCGGACCTGATGCACCTTGTATTTTGGGAATTGATTTTCTGAGAGAAGGGCATTTCAAGGACCCTAAAGGCTACAAATGGGCTTTTGGAGTAGCATCTGTAGAAGTTGATGGACAAACATTGAAGCTGTCTGTCAGACCTGAGCTTTCTGATGAATCTGCAGTTGTGGGACAACACAAGATTCAGGACATTAAATTGCCCGTTGCTTCTCAGACTGTGCATCACAGACAATACAGAACCAACCCTGACTCTTTGTTGCCCATTCAGAATCTGATTCGTCGGTTGGAGAGTCAGAAAGTCATCGGCAAAACTCATTCACCTTTCAACAGTCCAGTGTGGCCTGTGCGAAAGCCGAATGGAGACTGGCGTCTGACAGTGGACTACCGAGCCCTGAATGAAGTAACTCCGCCTATGAGTGCAGCAGTACCAGACATGATGGAACTCCAGTACGAGCTGGAATCCAAAGAGGCCAAATGGTATGCTACCACAGACACTGCTAATGCATTTTTCTCTATTCCCATAGTAGAGGAATTTTGCTTTCAGTTTGCTTTCACCTGGAGAGGAATCCAGTACACTTTAAACAGACTGCCAATGGGCTGGATCCACAGCTCCAGCATCTGTCATGCAGTGATCCACGATGCTCTGGAGGAAGGGGGTGCTCCAGAACACATCCAGTTCATCGATGATATCATCGTCTGGGGTAAAACTGCTGAGGAAGTCTTCGAGAAAGGCAACAAAATCATGGACATTCTCCTGAACGCAGGTTTTGCCATCAAGAGAGACAAGGTGAAAGGTCCTACCACAGAGATCCAGTTTCTGGGAGTGCAGTGGCAGGATGGACGCTGACACATTCCAGTGGATGTGGTAAATAGAGTCTCTACCATGGCAAATCCCACCAACAAGCAAGAAACCCTGCGTTTCTGGGGGACAGGGGGATTTTGGAGACTACACATCCCTGGATACAGTCAGATTGTGAAACCTCTGTATGATGTGACTCGAAAGAGAAACAGTTTCCACTGGGGACCTGAACAGCAAGCAGCCTTTGACCAGATAAAGCAAGAAGTAGTTCAAGCAGTGGGTCTGGGACCTGTCCGAGATGGTCCAGACATCAAGAACATTTTGTACACGGCTGCAGGTGACAATGGTCCAACCTGGTGCTTGTGGCAAAAAGCTCCAGGTGAGACACGTGGACGACCTCTTGGCTTCTGGAGTTCAGGTTACAGAGGTACAGACGCAAATTATACTCCAAGAGAGAAAGAGATTATAGCTGCCTATGAAGGAGTGAAAGCAGCTTCTGAAGTGATTGGGACTGAATCACAACTTCTCTTAGCTCCCAGATTACCAGTTTTGAATTGGATGTTCAAAGGCAAAGGTTCCACACCACATCATGCCACAGATTCCACCTGGTCTAAGTGGATGGCTCTGATAACACAGAGAGCCCGAATGGGAAATCTTGAAAGACCTGGTCTGGTGGAGGTGATCTCAAGTTGGCCTGAAGGTACCGACTGTACTAAACCTCCAGAGGAGAGAGTAACTCGTGCTGAGGAAGCTCCTCCTTACAATGACCTTTCAGATGATGAGAAGAAATATGCTTTGTTCACAGACAGTTCCTGTCGTCTCGTCAGGAACAAGCGAAGGTGGAAGTCTGCAGTGTGGAGTCCAACACACCGAGTTGCAGAGGCGAAGGATGGAGAAGGAGAATTCAGTCAGTTTGCAAAGGTAAAAGCTGTCCAGCTAGCTCTCGACGTAGCTGAACGTGAGAGATGGCCAAAGCTTTATCTCTACACCGACTCATGGATGGTAGCCAATGCTCTATTGGGTTGGCTAAAGAACTGGAAGAATGATTGGCAGAGGAAAGGAAAACCCATCTGGGCAGCCGACCTGTGGCAAGACATTGCTGATCGAGTCGAGAGAATTCAAGTGAAGGTGAGACACATTGATGCTCACATTCCTAAGAGCAAAGCTACTGAGGAACAGCAGCACAACCATCAGGCAGATTTAGCTGCAAGAGTTTCTCAAGTAGACAAGGACTCTGAACTTGATCTCGACTGGAAACACCGAGGTGAGATATTCTTAGCTCGGTGGGCTCACGATTCATCAGGACATCAAGGCAGAGATGCAACATATCAGTGGGCTCGTGACAGATCCATAAACATTTCCATGGATGCTATCACACAAGTTATCCATGACTGTGACATTTGTGCTGCTATTAAGCAGGCAAAGCGAATTAAGCCCTTGTGGTATGGTGACAGATGGTCCAAGTACAGGTATGGTGAAGCTTGGCAGATTGACTACATCACTCTACCACGTTCTCGTTCTGGTAAGCAATACGTGCTTACTATGGTAGAGGCAAACACCGGATGGCTGGAAACTTATGCAGTTCCACATGCAACTGCACGCAACACCATTCTGGGTCTGGAGAGACAGATCCTGTGGAGACACGGAACTCCAGAGAGGATTGAGTCTATGGGAGGTGGATCTTTGAAAGACTGGGAGAAACATTTAGCACAAGCAACCTGGCTGGTGCATAGTAGAGGTTCAGTGAACCGAGCTGGACCGGCACATTCTGATCTGCTACAGATAGTAGAAGGTGATAGAGTTCCTGTTGTTAGAGAAAAGAACCTGTTAGGTAAAACTGTTTGGGTATTTTTGCCCTCAGGAGACGCTAAACCTGTCCGAGGGGTGGTTTCAGCAGAAGGTCCGGGTCACACTTACTGGGTAATGCAGGAGAATGGTGAAATTCAGTGTATTCCACTAAGAAATTTAACTTTAGCTGAAAGAGTTTAATTTCAGACTGTTGTACAGCTACATCACGCCCAGAGGAAGAATCCATGAGGAATCTACGGTGCACGAACCCTGAGAACCCTGAGAGCCCTGAGTCAACTGAGAGTCCCTGTTTCCCTGTTTCCTTTTCTTCGCTTTGTGTGCAGAGAGACAAACTGTTTTCCATTTTCTTGTTTTCTGATTTTCTTGGACTTCTGAATCATCTACATCTGAGTATAGCCAGAACGGACTATGAGCTTTACTCACAAACTGTAAATATTGTTTCCGATTGGATGGACAGTACGAACGACCATTCGAAATTGTTTAGAAGGGGTGGACTGTGACCATTTGACGCTGTGCCTTTAAGGAAGGGGCACACTGGCTAAATGTCTATAAAATATTTTGGTTTTCTAAACGAATTTCATTGGCCAAGTAAGGTGGGAGGTGAGATTGTTAGACCCAGAGGAGCTGGGACTTTCAGTTTCTCTTCCTTCGCTGTTCGTTTTGGCTGGACTGCTTCTGGGCTTCTGGCCAACTAAGATAAGATACTAACTCCTGTGCCAGGCCTCTCTTTCTTTCCTGCCCTGTTAACTGTCCTTATCTCTTTTCTACCTCTTTTGGGGGAGAAGGGAGGTAGGGGGGGTGAAGGGGGCACAGGGGGAAGCCCCCTCTGTGGGGGGGTCTGGTTTCTGGTTGAGTTTATTTGCTGTATATTCCTGTATATATTGTAAAATACCTGTGTTTGTTGTGTTACATAGAATCTGTTTCCTTGTAAAATATGCTCTCATTTCTCCGACTGGGTTTTAGCCGCGGTTTCTTCCTCAGTGGGGGGAGGGAAAGCAGAGCCTTTCCTCTCAACCACCACAGGAACAAACCTCATCAGGTTTGCAGTGAGCTACTCATAGGTGATCCACAAGAGGGTAGCCACTTTGACTTAGTTCCAAGTTGGTGCTGTTTGTACTCGTTACCCAAGCTGTGAGTGTGGCTCTGTACAATTTACTGCAAAGCAGCTAATTCGATCTGTACATGCCCACTGCCTCTTAGCTCAGAAAACAATGAAGAAGTTAAGTATTGGATATTTGCTTCTTGTAGATGGCTAGAACTTCCATTCTAAAAATGCTGCTGCAGTAATTTTATTCTGTATCCCAAACCTCTGGGTCATAATTCTCTCTCCTGCAAGTCTATTTACTGTGAATTGACAGTTTACACTTCTGCTGCTTAATCATTTGGCTGGTTTCTGCCTTTAAATGGCTGCTGTTCCTCACAGTGCATGCTTTCACTGGCCTAGTCTCCTTAATTCTGGGCTTCCTACCAGAGGAAGACATAGGTTAGGAGTGGATTATGAAGGTAAGCTCCTCAATGTTTGAGAAAAAGCCATTTCAAGGCCTAGAAAGATCATTTTGTATCCAGTTTTTCTGCTGCCTTAGGAACATCTCTGCTAATTGGCAAATGGGTTAAGCTTTCTCATTTCAGCTTCCCATAGGAGAAGGGTGTTGCTTCTTGCTTGCAGCCAGTGGTGGGGTGGGTGTGTTGTTTACATGTGCACATATTTGTACCCATCCATCTATCTACAGAACCTGGGAATCACCTGGGAGGTTTCTGGGTGTTAGTGCTAGAGATCTGCCATGCTATTGCATGAAAGTGACAGTGGTTATGTTGGAGAGAGAGCTCAGGAGGGAAGTGGTGCTAGGAAGGTCTCACTTTTACTCCCATTTCTGCTGGGCTCAAGCCAACTGTGTTGGACAATAAACTTTGTGTGAGAGCAGCACTTGTCAAAGCTGCTTTTGTGACCATTTAATAGGAGTTGCAGTTCTAAATGCTGTTCCATATCTCCTAGATGGGAACATATTTGGGATGTACAAGTCCTGTATTTTACAATTCTGAGGATTGATGCCGGAACCTGACTGAATTGTGGAGAACTGAATTTCTATTTGTCCAGGGTTATGCAGTTCCTCACTTGTCAGTTCTGTTGTGTTCCCTGCTGGATGATGATGTGGCTTTTGAAACGGTTGGAAACCAGTGTTCTGGCCTGACAGCTGTATTCAATAGGGCAGGAAAGTCTGAGGCTGTGAGGTACAGAAAAATCAGTTTGATGGCATTATCCTGTTGTCTTGGCATTTTTCTCTATGCTGTATAAATATTCATAGGGAAAAAAACCCTCCATGTAATCATTTATTCAACTTCATCTTCACAAGCTATTTATCATTAAAAATGCGGATAACAAATGAAAGTATGTTCTTTTTTTCCTTTTTTAGGTCATCTTTACTGGAGACAATATTCCTGTTCACCCCCATGTTTATAGCAATGGTCATATCTGTTTATCCATCCTAACAGAAGACTGGTCCCCCGCACTCTCGGTGCAATCTGTTTGTCTTAGCATTATTAGCATGCTTTCCAGCTGCAAAGAAAAGGTATGGGCTTTTATAGCACAACTGAAAACTAATAGCTTTCTGCTTTCCAAAGTGAAGGTTTCATTTTTCAGACTCTACAACAGACAAAACTACTCTTATCTGCATTTCACCTACTGACCAAATCCTAAGACAGATCTGCAAAGTAACCAGTGCAGGAAGTACTTGGTCACTGTTTTCACGCTAACCTGCTTACCTGTCATCACTGGGAAAGAGGATTAAATGGAACCCTTCCAGCTGTAGGAACTCTGAAGTTCAGTCATGCTTTTGGGCAGATCTTTGTGAACGGATTCTGTCCAAAAGGCAGTGCAGAGTGACTCCTGGAGTGTCTTTACCAGCTCTTCCTATCTTTGCTGGCTTTTTAAATGTTTTAATTGATTGAGTTCTCTCTCCCTCTCTCTGTCTCCAAGCTGTTTGGTATTTTTGCTTACTGGGGTATCTCCAGTCAGAGTTGCTGCCTGGAGCCTTAAGAAAATTTGCCTGCCAAAGGCCCAGCCCTGCCTGTTAACTCATTTTCATTGCACTCACCTGGCAGCCTTGCCTAAGCTTACGAAATAGCTCCTGAGCGACTATCTGAGGATCATTTGATGATCTGTAGGTATTCTCTTCTATTGCAGAAGCGACCTCCAGATAACTCATTTTATGTAAGAACATGTAACAAGAATCCAAAGAAAACAAAATGGTGGTATCATGGTAAGTATTTAATGGGGAGCAGGAATGCTCAAGTTGTTTTTTTTCAGGCTGAAGGCAATTAAAGTGTAGTAAGGTAGGATAAATGTATTCAAAGCCTTAAACACACTTTTTTTAATTCCAAAAAGTTACAAAAGTCCTCTTTCTAAGATACTCTGCCTTGATTTTGATTTTTTTTTTTTTTATATGCCATATGGCAATCTAATCAACACAGGTGTATTTCCATAGAATGGTTCGGGTTGGAAGGGACCTTAAAGATCATCTAGTTCCAGCCCCTCTGCCATGGGCAGGGACACCTTCCACTAGACCAGGTTGCTCAAGGCTTCATCTAACCTGGCCTTGAACACCCCCAGGGAGGTGGCATCCACAACCTCCCTGAGCAACATATTCCAGTGTCTCACCAGCCTCACTGGAAAGAATTTCTTCCTAATGTCCAGTTTAAAATGTTGGTTACACTGTAAGAGCTTTCACAGCACCAAAAGATGTGGACAGCTTTATGTTTTAATAGCTTTCCACTGCTAATCAGAATCTCCGGTACGAGACAGTTGACTTCAGAGACTTCAAAGCTCTGAAGAGCTCAGTCAATAGTAGAGGCAGGAAATTCTGCACAGAGGTGGTTAAAAAAAAACAGCAGAACCTCCAGTTCTGCAATGGCTGCAGTGCTGGTGTCATGGTGTTTTGGTTTTGGGGTTTTGTGGTTTGTTTGCTTTTCTTTTCAGGTGTTCTCCACCTAGCTCTACACTGTGTGGTTTCTTTCTTCTGCTTCAACGTTTGTCATCCTCTTCCTGGAGCTGGAGTGGGCTGCATGTGCTTATCGTCTCTACTCCATTGCTGAGGGAAGAGAGAAGGAGGGGGAGTAGATACGCTTTGCTTTCCCTCTCTTCTCTCTTGTTGGCCAGGTCTTCCTGGGCTTTTCCTAGGGAACTGCTGTGCAAAGGGTGGTTATGGGAAGCCTGTGTATTTTGGGAGGGAATGTGTTAGAGCAGATAACACTGTTTGCTAGAGCAGGGCAGGAAGAGTTACCCCCGCACTGCCTTTCACTGTAGGCTCCATCATAAGACATCTTCTGTTTTCACTGCCTCCCCACCACAGGACATGTTCTGTCCCTTGTGTGAAATGAGAGCAGGCATTTTGAGACAGTGGAAGTTGATGCCTGGAGAGGCAGATGCCAAAGCCTTCCTTCACCCTTAGATTCTTAAAAGCCCATGGATGCTTTCCCAGGGAAAACTGGAGAGTTTGCTAATCCTCAGTGAGAACCATGGGGCTTTCCTAGGTGGCAGTGAGCAGAATGGAACACTGCTCCTCCCAACACTGTCATGTCAGTTCTGGAGCAAGGTTAGTTCAGCTGCAGTTAGAGGAGTGCTGTGTGTCATGGGATTAAGAGGTATTTAAGAAACTCAGGACTGTTGATGCTGTGATTGTACATGGTGGTGTCTGAAAAACAGACTCCTGGAGTAATCCTCCTGTTGCCCACAAGGCTGAACTTTAATCTTCACCAGATTGTTCCACAGTCACTTACTCTTCCTTTTTCACACATGTGTTTGGTGCTTCTTTAGTTCTAGTTTTTCTTCCTCTTTTAGTGGCAATTTTGGGAGAGTTTTTATGAACTTTTTATTTTTCACATGCCAGTTAAAGAGAAACTGTCCCGTTTTTTGGCTCTGTCTACTTGGAATTTGTGCTAGCCTTGTTTTGATTTAGGATTGAAGTCAAATCAAGGAGAACAGCCTGCAGATACTACTTTGATTTCTTCTTACTTAGGAAATTCAAGTTGAGTTAAACATCAAACGAGTGTCATAGAACTGTAGAATGCTAGGGGTTGGAAGGGATCTCCAGAGATAGAGTCCAAGCCCCCTGCAAAGCAGGATCACCTGGGGCAGGTCACACAGGAACACATCCATGCCAGTTTGGAAGACCTCCAGAGGAGGAGGCTCCACAACCTTTCTGGGCAGCCTGCTCCAGGGCTTCTGTCACTCTCACGGTAAAGAAGTTTTTTCTTATGTTGAGAAGGAATTTTTTGTGATTGAGTTTAGGTCCAGTGCCCCTTGTCCTATCAGTGGGTACCACTGAAAAGAGACTGGTTGTATCCTCCTGACAGCCACCCCTCAGATAGTTGTAGACATTGGTAAGGTCCCCTCTCAGCCTTCTCTTCTCTGGACTAAACAGCCCCAGATTGCCTAGTCTTTCCTCATAAGAGATGCTCCAGTCCCTTAACCGTCCTTGTAGCTCTCTGTTGAACTCTCTCTAGGAGTTCCCTGTCCCTCTTGAGGAGCCCGGGACTGTACACAGTATGCTAGATGCAGTGTAAACTAGGGCTAAGTTGAGGTGGAGGAAAAGAACTCTGAAAGTTGCTCTGTAGTCATGGCTCAAAGCCCACCAAGCTGCTTAGAGTCCACTGAACTCTACAGCAACTTTGCAGTGGTTGTGTTCTGGAAGTTCAGAAAACTTTACCCCTCTCCAGATTCAGAGCAACACAGCAACCATTCTGAGGCCATGTAAAGCAAGACAGTTCATGTCTTGTAACTCCTTGGGCACTTCTCCCCATTGTTAAATTCTTACATGAAAAATTAAACCTATTTGATGGCCAAAGGACAAAAATGTTGATGCTAAAGGGATTTTCCTTCAAGTTACGTGTGTCCTTCTCCCAGTTAAAGGTAATGCTGTTTCTCTTTTATGGACACAAGACTGCTAAGACATGGCCTTTAAATTTTCTGTGTTTATTTTGTCAGTGTGAAGAAATGGTAAGTTGCATAAACGTGGGAAGTGCAGCTGCCTGCTAAGTTTAACCACCTCTCTGTCTGAAAAAGAGCTGGCTGCAGCGTTAGGTACTCCTGAAAAGATTGACAAGGCCTTGGAGAAGGTGATTCTGTCCTGTTCCTTTTCTGCTCCTGATTCAGCTCAAGTGTCACATGCTTAGTCTTGTGGTTCAAGCATTGTGGGCTGGGTAAACTAGGGAGAAAGCCTAATCCCAGCCAAGAAAGAAAACCAGTTGTCCAACTGTATCCAGTGGGTGAAATAAAGGCCAGTGATAATAGCAGATGATGTGGAGGGAGCTGCAGAGTGGTTCTGCCCCTTCCCTTGCCAGTCAGCCATTGGACTGACCTATCTTAAATGTGGAGTCCAGGTGTTTTGAAGGGAAAGGAGAAGGCTGCTTTTGCACGAATATGTGGTTGGTTTTGGTTTGTTTGGTGGTTGGTTTTTTTTCCCAGTAGGTACCTGGAATTTATTTAACTATGAGCAAAATTGTGTATGGTTAAGAGTAAAGCAAACCAATATGAACATGGAGGGATAAAGTGGCACTTTGAAACATTCTGACTCTTAAATGTCTGTCTGTGCATTTAGCTTATTGGAGTTCTTAATCTCATTTCATAGAGTCACAGAATTATTTTGGGTGGAAAAGACCTTTAAGATCATTGAGTCCAACCAATATCTAACTCTACAAAGTCTGCATCTAAACCATGTCCCCCAGCACCACATCTCTGCCTCTTTGAAATACCTCCAAGGATGGGGATTCAGCCACCTCCCTGGGCAGCCTGTTCCAGTATTTAAGAGCCCTTTCAGTAGAGAAGTCTCTTCTCATATCCAACCTAAACCTGCCCTGGTGCAACTTGAGGCCATTTCTTCTCATCCTATCACTTGTTACTAGGGACAAGAGACCAACACCTGTCTAGCTCAGCCTCCTTTTCTCCAGACTGAACAAAGCAACTTATTCCATCAGTGAAGTTACAGAGCCTGGCATGCTACAAACTCATGTCCTCACAAGCGCTGTTCCAAAACTCCTGATGTTTGACAACGAAAAATATTTCTGATCACCTGTCCTACCCAACTTCTGCTTCAGCTGTGCTTTGAATTCCATGTTGCATTTCAGTCTGAAGAGTTGATTGTGTTGTGTTAGGCAGAAGAGGTTCTCCCAGATGGAGTTCCTGGCCAGCCAGGCTGAAATCGTTTCCATAAAGCTGTTGGCTGGCCTCAGTGGTGTCAGGAATTAGATTTGGGGGCGGGGGGAAGTGTTTTCTCTCTGGTATTTGGCCTAATCTTCTGGTGCAGCTTAAATACCCCTTGTATCTCTGACATTCTTGTCCAGTCTTTTTCACATGAACAGAACCCTGCTGTCAAAGTGAAGAAGGTTTTCACAGATGTCGTAGTACTGACAGCATTGGGAAGCGTTTTCAGATGTCTGATGGCATCATGTTCTCCAGTGAGAAGGTAGAATTGTTCACTGCTGCTTTACAAAAGAAGCAGTCCAGATACCTCATGTGAGGGTTCAATTTGCAGACGTGTGAGATTTCAAGTGTGTGCATTACAAATAACCAGACACTAAGTTTACTTTGTGCTAACAGGCTTTGTAGTTAGTGTTTGCAGGTGCAGATACACTGCAGGGTGGGTTGATGAGTAGTTACTGTCAGTAGTAACATTAATTGGTACAGAACACACTGCTTTGTGCTATGTTCTGTCCAGTCACAGTATCCAAAATGTGGCAAATGTCATTTACTTGCAAGTTCAAGATGTGAAGGTTATAGTAACCTGTTATTTTTGCCTAGTTCTGTGTTGATTCCCCAGAGATAAAAGAATATACAAAGGTAGGTGATTAAGGACACAGCAGGAGAAGCTCACACCATTGGCTTTTATCTCTGCAGATGTCTTGTACAAGGGTTTCTTGATTTGATCTCTGGTGTGGACCTTCAGGGGGGCAAAACACTTGATCTTCCTTGTTCCTCATGGGTGGCTTTCTAAATACTGAGTATGGAGACTGCTGTCTTTTTAATGGAGTGTTTGCTAATACAGACAGGCTCAAAGGTGGATGTGTGTTTTGGAAGCTGTGCGTTTGATCTTCTCTTCTCTTCGAGTCATGACTGCAGAACAGCCCAGAACTCCTCAGTGTGTTGCCACTGCATGTCCCTATCTATGCTAGAACTAGGCTGCATACAGCACCTTGCTGCTTTGGACCTGGGAATGTTTATATGCTCTCCATAAATGTTTTTCTTTTATTTTAAAGATGACACATGTTGATGGCACCGTTTTGTGATCCTCGTAGCAGAAGATAGTCCTACTGAGAAAATGAGCACTTTGATCATTCAGTCTTTGAACTTTAACCTTTGACTGGAAGGCAATAAAGACTACTTCCTTTTGACTGCATTTACTAGTGTGCATTCTGGGCGCATGTTGATCTCTGGTTCGGTCCATGCAACTGACATGCTTTTATTAGTCATACAGTATTAATGCAGGTGTCCAGAAATGTCAGAATAATTCCATTATTTTTTTGTTATGTTAAGCTTTTGGAAGAATTCCAGGTCTTCATAGATATTGTGCAATAACACTGAGCTCCTTGGCGGTTTTGGTGCAGCCATTGCCGGCAATGGACATTGTACCAGGGAAAGAGATTTTACTCTATTATTGTTATGGTTTTGTTTTCTTTTTTGCTCCTGCCACAAAGAAAAAAGAAAAAAAAAAAATGAGGCATGACAGAGCTTGTGAAAATTCTGGATATACTTGGATTGCAAGCAAGGGATCTACCGGTACCTTAAGAGCCACCCAATCCTTTTCTGTTTGGATTCTATGCACTTTGATCACAGAGCTAAGCAGCATGAGTGACCGTACTTGGCTGGAGGACTGGAAGAGGAGCGTTGCATATTTATTGCATTTTAACCTGCTGTCGCAGTGGGTGGACACGGAAGGTTTTTCACCGTGGCACTGGCAGAGAGGTACAATCTTATCCCTATGGTGAAATAAAAACTACTTTTTGTATATAGTTATTCATATCTCTGAAGCAAAGGTATGAGTAAACTTAGGGTCTTAGAGTGTTTTAATTGAGAATTTATTTTGGAGATAGAAGAGGATGGCAGTGACAGAACTGAACTTTCTGTGGCCCATAATTGGGCTTGGAATTTGTACTTTCCAGCTTTTTTCAAATAGATTGCACACTGTTCTTTCCTGCTAGTCATCAGCATGAGCCCTGCTGCCCACACCGGCATTTTGTTCGTTTCTGTGTTGGAGAGCAGTTCATGTAACATCTTTTGGTTCGCATTTGCTGTTTCTTTTGTTGTTGTATGTTATGTTTGAATGTCACAAACCAATATTTTAATTGAAAAGCTTTGTCAGAAGATATTTTCATGTAAATTATTTCTTTATCTTGTAAGCATCTTGTCTTTTAATTCTGTACTATAAAAAAAAAATACATTTTTGACAGAGGCTTAATGTTTTGACAAAAAAGTGTGGACCTTCTTATTTAAGTTTAGACTAAAGTATATTTTCTTAACTTGCTTGTCCCATGCATCCATACCAATTTCTTTTCCAGACTTTTACTTCACCAAAAAGGGGAAGAATTTTCTGTGGAGCAACCTTTATTGAAGCAGAAGTCGTTCTCCCCGCTCTGTAACATTTTGATACTGCAGTTAGGTTGTCTTTTTAGGAAGCACTTTTATAGACTTAATACCTTTACACACATGCAAAAATTTCTATAACTTTTTTTTACTGTCGCCTTATTGTTGCACTCAAAAAAAAAAAATCAACTAATGCAGGAATGTATAAATCAACTACTTGACTTTAAAATAAACACACACAAAAAGCCAAAACCCTTCCAGCCCCAACCCAGAATGAGTAACTACAATAACAAACAGAAAATTGGCTAGGAACACAGATTTTATTTGATTTTTTTTCGTACTGCTGTATGATAACTGACAGGTTTTATAGCTCTGTACATACTTCTCTGTTACCTAACATTTAAATCATTTTAAACCGGTATAGATGCTCAACTCAGGGTGGAGAGAGTTCAGGTGGCTTTGCTTCAGAGAAGTCTTTTGTAGAGCAGCTGAGTTGCAGATACTGCCAGTGAAGTGAGGCTACAATAATAGACTTCAGGAACTGATGTTTTTTTTTTTTACTGTATTGAAAATATCTCTTGGCCTTTTAAAAATGCAATGGGAAAGATCTGGCTTTGGCTGTACATTGGATGTGTGTCTATATTTTCACAATGAGCCTTTACACCGTAAGAGAAACTGAATTCAAAGAGCCCAAAATGAAAACTGAGCAATTGAAATAGTTCTGCTCCTGACTTTTTGTTCAGCAAAAATGTGATTGTTTTGAGTTAATCTAAATGGTTATTCTTGGAAGCGGTTGAGAGGAGAGAGCAAGCAGTAGTCCAAGACTCCATCTCTATGTTCATGCCAACTGCTCTGTATGGATTGCAACAATCGATGCACCTGGGAGAGCCGTGTGTGAACGGTTCACGTGATGGATCCTGTCAAAACAGTCCACGGGAAAGAGACTTTATTGTGCCACTGTGAGAGCCTGACTTTCTATTGTCTCCAACAATGTGTGGGAAGAAAGGGCAGAAGAGACTAGGTCTGCCTAGAGACAGGAAGTCTCAATGGCTTTCAAATGGCCCTCAACGACCTCCATTGTGGAGCTGCAGGCCAGACCTGTTCCTGGCAGATGGATTAACAGTGGGAAGAGATGAGTTCTGCGTAGGTAGAATTCTGTCTTTTCCTTGAGCTGATGTGTCTAAACCACTGCAGCTGCACCACAGGAGGGCCTGTGATGGGCACTGTACTGGAGGGGCTCATGCAAATCAGCACAGCCTCCCTGTGTTAATGGGAGAGGCCACCCCGCACCTGAAGGGTAGAAAGGGACAGCAGTATTTTGAGTCCAGGTGTTGCATCTACCACAGAAGCCCCTGCTGGATGTACACCCACAAGTGAAGAACTTGGACTAATCCCATGAGACATCACTGGATCCAAGGGTGGTGATACCTTTCTTTCTTATCACCTCTCCTTATTTCCCTTTCTTCCAACTAAGCGTCCTTAAGGCACAAGTGACCAAAAGCTTTCCTAAAAGACTCCTTGATTCCAATAAACTGAACTCATCAGCCCTTTGGTGTTGGGTGACCTTTATTTACTCCAAGGAAATTTATGAATCAAGCAAGAACATCTCCATCCCCTCTCCCCACTGCCCAGGGTTGCTCAGGTGGTCAGTTGGTCTGAAGAGACAAGGCCTGCCTGGAGTCGGGAATCTTAGTGGCTGTTGATGGCCCTCAACTACCTCCTTTCCTGGAGCAACTGTCTTTTCTGATGTCTGATGCAGCTGGGCATTGCAGTGGAAGTGATGCCAAAATTTGGGATGTAAGAAAACCTTGAAAGCAGGGGGTGCAGGGGGACTCATGTCTTAAAGTAGCAGCTTTTTGTTCCTCAAATGCGGGCATGCACACTGGATTTCCCAGAACAGCCATCCATCTTTCTGTTGTGTCCTGGAAATAATCACCATATTTACATACCTATTATCTGTGCCAGTGCATCTCTGGTGGTGCCTGCGGGTCTCCAAGAGGTCTCTGGTGGTTTTTGAGGGGTCTTACATTAGTACTGAGTTTCCAGCAAACTCTGCAATCTCATAACTTGTTTTTGGCCTTGATGGGATCTAAGGATGGCTTTTAGGACACTGCTTCATTATTAAAGAATCAAGGTTCCTTCCCATCTGTTATTTGTGGTGAGAACATGTGTTTCTTGTCCTTGGAAATGCCTTCTGCACAGTGGCTCTGTTAGCAAATCTTGACATCCCCACTTCAGGCTTTTCAAAATGCCTCATCTACTGTTAAATTAACCCCTGATGTTTAAACATATTTGATTACAGCAATTACACACAAGAATGCAGACAGTTACAACTGTCATTCCTAGAGTCATAGAAGGGGTTGGGTTGGAAGGGAGCATAAAGATCATCTTGTTCCAATTAGTGTCCTCCACCAGGGGACACACACCGCCCACCAGCCCAGGTTGCTCAAGGCCTCATCTAACCTGGCCTTGAACACCTCCAGCACAGGGGCAACCACAGCCTCCCTGGGCAACCTGTTGTGGTGTCTTACCACCCTCCCTCAAAGCCATTGCCCTTTGTCCTATCACTACAAGCCCTCATAAAAAGTTCCCCCCACCAGCTTTCTTGTAGGCATCTTTCAGGTACTGAAAAGCTGCTCTAAGGTTTCTCCAGAGCCTTCTCCAGGGTGAAAGCCCAAACTCCCTCAGCCTGTCCCTTCAGGGGGAGGTTCTCCAGCCCTCTGATCATCTTTGTGGCCTCCTCTGGACCTGCTTCAGCAGTTCCATGTCCCTCTTGTGCTGGGAGCACCAGAATTGGACACAGTACTGGTGGGGGTCTCACAAGAGCGGAGGGGCAGAATCACCTAGCTCATCCTGCTGGTCACTCTTCTTTGGATGCAGCCCAGCACATGGCTTCCATCTGGGCTGCCAGTGACTGTTGCTGGCTCCTGGGGACTTTGTCACCACCTGACACCCCCAAGGCCTTCTCCTCCAGGCTGCTCTCCAGCCACTCCTCACCCAGCCTGGCTTTGTGCTGCACCTGACCCAGGTGCAGGACTTTGCACTTGGCCTTGTTGAACTTGATGAGGCTGGCCTAGGCACACCTCTCCAGCCTGCCCAAGTCCCTCTGTATGGATCCCTTCCCTCCAGTGTGTCAGCTGGGCCACTCAGCTGCTGTCATCTGCAAACATGCTGAGGGTGCCTCAGTGCTGCTGTCCATGTCACTGACGAAGATGTTAAACAGCACTGGGCCCAGCACCAACCCCTGAGGGACAGCACTTGTCACTGGTTTCCGTTTGGACATTGAGCTGTTGACTGCTACCCTCTGAGTGTGGCCATCCAGCCAATTCCTTATCCAGCCAGTAATCCACCCCTCAAGTCCAATTTGGTGACCAGGATGTCATGCAGGACGTTGTCAAACACTTTACACAAGTTCAGGTAGATGACATCAGTTGCACTGATGCTGTAACTCCTTCATAGAAAGCCACCAAGTTCGTCAGGCAGGATCTGCCCTTGCTGGAGCCATGTTGGTTCTTCATTTTCCATATGGCTTAGCAGAGCCTTCAGGAGGATCTGTTCCATGATCTTGCCAAGCACAGAGGTCAGACTGGCTGGCCTAGAGTTTCCAGGGTCTTCCTTCTTTCCCTTGTTGAAGATGCGGGTTGTGCTTCCCCTTTTACAGTCAGCAGGGATTTCAACAGACTGCCATGACCTTCCAAATATGATGGACAGTGGCTTGGCTCAGGACCTGTGGGTGAACCTCATCGGACCCCATGGGCTTGTGCACCCTCAGGTTCTTTACCTGGTCTCCAACCTGATTGTCACTTCCAGTGGGTGAATCTTCCTTTTCCCACTCCCTCTCCTTGCCTTCTTGAGTCCTTGCTGGTGAATACTGAGGTAAAGTAGTCACAGAGCACCTCAGCCTGCTCTGTATCTGTTATGACAAAGTCTCCATTTTCCTTTTGGAGATGCCCCACATCTTCCCCAGTGTTGTAGTTTGAGCTGGGTGCCCCCCTGGTGCATTCACTTCCTGTGTCCAGAAGTCCAGCCCAGAGGGATGGACACAGGAAATTGTGTATTTCCTACCATAATTCTTTGCACCACTATAAGATCCAGTGCGGGGTCTGGCACTTCCTCTTTCCTTCCCTCTCCGAGACTTGGTAACTGGGGGAGAGATCTCCCGGCCATGGGCCTGACTGGGCCCAAGGCCACAGGGGGATGGGCAGTCTCAGGCCTGGCCAGCTGAGACTAGCCCAGCAGAGGGAGGGGGAAGAAGGAGCCCTGGGGGTTTTGGATGCACCCTCAGGTGGGGATGGGATCTTTCTTTGTCACTGCGCTTTGGGTTTTCTGTAACATTCACTGCTTTCTATTTAAACTTTCATCACTTTTGCAATCCGTTTGCCTGAGTCGTTATTTCTGCCTGTGGTGGGGAGGGGACCTGCCCCAACCCATTACATTTTGGCGCACCAACGTGGGGCCAACTGCAGCTCGGATTGCAAAAGATGGAGAGTTTAAATTTAGTTCTGGGCGTCGGTTTGGGTTTGGAAAGTTGGGGCTCAGGTTTTGTGTTACCGGGGCGACTGTGTGAACTCCTGTGGACTGCAGAAGGATAGCTGGTGCGTGGCTGATGGCATGGAATTCCCTACTGTTGTTTGGGAACAGCGAGGGGTGGTTCTTTCTGTGACTTTCTGCCCAGGGTAGCTTAAGAATGCTCGAGTAGCCTAAGAAGGCGAGACCTGCCTTCTCCTCGTTCCCTGCGGAGCGGCAGGGAGTGGAGGAGGGGCAGCGGCAAGCAGAGCGTGGTCGGCCTGCGGCCGCTGCGGGAAGCGGACACCCGCGGCGAGCGGGCAAGCGACTGCTGGAGGTGACTCGGACTCTGCATCGCGGCGACAGAGACGGCGGGGGCCGGGCCGGGCCGCGTTCAAGCGGCGGCGGCGGCACCGCCCGAGCCGGGCTGCGTTCAGGCGGCGGCGGCAGCTGTAAATCTTTCCCTGGTGTTTTCGGACGTGTTCCGAAAATGGCGCCGAGCACCTGGCTCCGCCTCCCTGCTTCTTCAGCGGGCTGTGGCGCAGCTCCTCCCTCTGCCGGGGGTGGAGGTTGTGCAGCCGGATGCTGTCCTGCCTCGGTACGCGAGCGCCCAGCCGGGGGGTGCGGAGTGCCTCTGACATGCATCCGTGTAGCTTTGGTCCGCGTGAAAGCGGTTGGCTGCGGCACCCTGGATGGATTGAAAAAGGCAGTCGTGGAGCCGGATTGTTCCGACTGGCCTGCCCCAGGGGTGGAGAATTTGCCGCTGAATATGAGAGTAAAGGCTTGGCTGAGAAGTTGTGAGGTATTTCCAGGTGACCAGGATGTCCCAAGGAGTCCACAAGGAATTCACGCTGCAGGAGAAGGACTGCGTCGCTGGGAGGTTCCATCACATGAGGAAGAACAACTGGAATGGACTGATGCTTGAGCCTGAATGAGAGACTGTTTGGGTGGACGCCCAGATGAAGATATGGACTTCGCCGGACATGTCATCAGAAGTTTTCTGATCTGATGATGTGTTTGGGTGCAAGGATTATGGTATGAAATACAGGGGTGGCATGTTGTAGTTTGAGCTGGGTGCCCCCCTGGTGCATTCACTTCCTGTGTCCAGAAGTCCAGCCCAGAGGGATGGACACAGGAAGTTGTGTATTTCCTACCATAATTCTTTGCACCACTATAAGATCCAGTGCGGAGTCTGGCACTTCCTCTTTCCTTCCCTCTCCGAGACTTGGTAACTGGGGGAGAGATCTCCCGGCCGTGGGCCTGACTGGGCCCAAGGCCACAGGGGGATGGGCAGTCTCAGGCCTGGCCAGCTGAGACTATCCCAGCAGAGGGAGGGGGAAGAAGGAGCCCTGGGGGTTTTGGATGCACCCTCAGGTGGGGATGGGATCTTTCTTTGTCACTGCGCTTTGGGTTCTCTGTAACACTCACCGCTTTCTATTTAAACTTTCATCACTTTTGCAATCCGTTTGCCTGAGTCGTTATTTCTGCCTGTGGTGGGGAGGGGATCTGCCCCAACCCATTACACCCAGCCACCTTTTTGTCATTGATGTACCCGAAGAAATTCTTGTTCTCCTTTCTGTCCCTGCCCAAGTTTAATTCTCTCTGCCCTTTTGCTTTGCTAAGATGATCCCTGGCTGCTTGGACAATTTCTTTATAGTCCTCCCACATACCCCATTCTCAATTCCATTGCTTATAGACTCTCCTTTTGCACCCAAGTAAGTCGAGCAGCACCTTGTTTATCCATGCTGGCCTCCTGGCACTCTTGCCTGGTTTCTTTCTTCTTGGGATGCACTGCTCCTGGGCTTGGAGGAGATGGGCCTTGAATAATGACCATCTTCCTTGGGCCCTTCTTCCCTCGAGGGCATTATTCCATGTCTCTCTGCCAAGCAGACCCCTGAAGAGGATCAAATGTGCTCTCTAGAAGTCCAGAGTAGTGAGCTTGCTTTGCACCCTCTTTGATGCCCTGAGGATCTCAACATCTTTCATTTCATGGTAGTTGCAGCCAAAGCTGCCCTTAATTTTCACATCACTCACCAACCTCTCCTTGTTGGAGAGGACAAGGTCCAGCATAGCACCTTTTCTTGTGGGTTCCTTTACCACATGGAGGAGGAAATTATCACCAATGCACTCCAGCAACCTCTTAGATTGCTGGTGCCCTGCTCTGCTGCCCTTGAAACAGATACTGGGGTGGTTGAAATCTCCCATGAGAACCAGGGCTTGTGAACATGGAACTGCTCCAGTCTGCTTACAGATGGCCTCACCCACTCAGTTTCCCTGGTCCGTAGCAGCCTGTAGCAGACCCTCACTATGATGTCTCTTTCCGTTTAACCCTCACCCATAAGCTGTTTGTCAGCTCTTCATGTATCCCCAGGTGGAGCTCCATTGATGCCAGGTGCCTAGGGCAGCATGTCCTCCCTTTCTCCCCTTCCTGTCTTTCTTGAAAAGCTTGGAACCATCTAATCCCATGCTCCAGTCATGGGAGCCATTCCGCCATGTCTCTCTGATGCCAATGACATCACAGCCCTGCAGTCATGCACACGTCTGCAGCTCTTCCTGCTTGTTCCCTATGCTCCCTGCTTTAGTGTTCGGAGGAATTTAAGTTGGGGCTCTTTGGTGACAACGGAGATTGGAATCAATACAGCTGATCAGTATGATCTAGTATTGTCCCTTTATTGCTTCAGTGTTGTTCGATTATAATGCAAGCCTAGTACAGAGCAGACAGTAGCGCTGACAGGCTAGTAAGAAGTGCATAGAAGTGCGCAGTAAGAAAACCCTTATATAAAGTTGGAGGGCATTGCTGGCATGGCTTCACTGGCCCCTCATGAGTGACCACACACTACCACTATTGATTATTGGTTAAACTAGTAATAACAGGTGAGGTTGTTGATGCACGTGTGCATCCTGTTATTCCAAGATAACTCTCTGTATTTATAGCTCCCAGTGCCCTGCTTTGGTCACACAGTGCAGGCACAGCACAATTCTGCTATACTGCTAGCTACTTCTGCACCCATGCTGGACACGGCCTACCACCATGTCAGGCTCTAGGCCTACACTGCCAGATTGCTCACACTGCTTATTGCAACCATTACCACAGGGCTCCACTGAAGCTGATTTACTGACTGGGGCTCCCTTTTCTTGCTCTTTGTGGCCTCCTCTGGACCTGCTCCAGCAGTTCCATGTCCATGGGCTCTTTTCCCAGCCTGCTGTCCAACTGCAGGCTCAGGGTGCCTAGTGGTGTCATTGGCTTTGATGTAGGGTGGATCAAGGACCCCTTCCCCCAGCAACCCTACTTTAAAGCCCTCCTCACTACATTGGAAAGCTTGTGGCCAAAGATTTTTTCCCCTTCTGTGAAAGGTGCACCCTACCAGCCCCAGGTTTCGGAAAGGAAGTCCCATGGCTGAGATGGCGGAAGACATGCCCATGACACCACTTCCTCCATAAGTGATTGATTTTCCCAGTTGGATCAGACCTTTCCTCTTTCCCCTAACTGGCAGGACTGATGAAAAGACAACCTGTGCTCTCAAGTCCTTCACTGCTGCTCCCAGGGTCTTGTAGTCCCTCTTGATGTCCTTCAGATTGCTCACAGCTGTGTCACTGCCACCCACCTGAAACAGCAGCAGACAGCAGTCAGTGTTATGTGCAAGGTCTGGCAGACTCTCTGTTCTATCCCTGCTGTAGCCCCCTGGAAAGTAGCACACCTCTCTAATTTGTGGGCTGGGACACCAAATGGTGCCTCTGTGCCCCTCAGAAGAGTCCCCTGTTGCTTTTTCTCGGCACTGCAGTCGTTACACATCAGGGTGCTGATCCGGCTGCCTTGCTCAGGTCTGAGGATGTAGCAGATGGAGGCTCCTTGCCCCACTCCTCCATCTGCAGAGCCATGAATCCGTTCTGCAGCGATGCTTCAGGCTGTGAAGGAGGTTTCTCCCTCCTGCTAGTCTTTGCCCTCCCAAGTCGCCGTTCCCCAACCACGCTGGCTTTCCCTCTTTCTGGGGGTGCTGGTGGGGCAGTTTGGGGCTGTTTGGCCACGGGCTGTGGGTTGAGTGCAGTGCACTTGGATCCAGCTCTCTATCTCCATTTCTGCCCCCCTGATGCCAGGCAGCCTTCTGCCTGTTTCCGGCAGCTCAGCCCCGCGCTGCAGGAGCCCTTCCACCAGCGCAGCCCTTCTCCAGGCCGCTCTGCCGCCGTCTGCGCCCCAGGAGCAGGGTCCCAGAACTGCCCGCGGTCCGCAGAGCCGCGGCAGGGCGCAGGCACCGCGCTCAGCCCCCGCCAGTGCCGCAGCTGCGCCCGGCCCGGTGCCCGCGCCCCAGGTTCGCTCAAACCGCCTCAGCGCCGCCGGGGCGGGCTGCGCGCTGAGCCCGCGCGGGACCGGCAGCCGCTCCCTCGTGCCTCGATCCGGCGGTATCCGCACCGCCGGCGGCTGCGGCTGCGGCGGTTTCTGCGGCCGCTGCTGGGAGCGTGCCGCCAGCGCTCCGGAGCGGTGCGCAGGGGGTGATGCTCCGAGGACAAGAAAGCGCAGAGGGATCAGAGAGGAAGCGGGTACCCCATGCGAACCGAAGGGATACCGCCCACGGAAGTGAAAAAGATGCAATGTTTCTCCTTCACGTAAGATGTCCGGAGCACCTGGTATCACTGGGACTGACCGGCAACGCCTGATTCCCTTTCCTACGTCCGTATACGACAGATAGAGAGACGCCTAGGGTGCTCCATGACTACTTTGCCTCAGTATTCACGGTCAAGGGCTCCAGCTGCACCACCCAAGCTCCAGAAAACAAAGATGGGGAACGGGGAAAGGAAGATCCACCCACTGTTAAGTGAAGATCAGGTTGAAGACCATCTAAGGAACATGAAGGGCGGGTTGGAACTAGATGATCCTTGTGGTCCCTTCCAATCCTGACTGATACTACGATACTATGATAGAAGTTCATGGGGTCTGATAAGATCCACCCACAGGTCCTGAGCCAAGCCACTGTCCGTCATATTTGGAAGGTCATAGCAGTCTGTTGAAATCCCTGCTGACTGTAAAAGGGGAAGCACAACCCGTATCTTCAACAAGGGAAAGAAGGAAGACCCTGGAAACTCTAGGCCAGCCAGTCTGACCTCTGTGCTTGGCAAGATCATGGAGCAGATCCTCCTGAAGGCTCTGCTAAGCCATATGGAAAATGAAAAAGAGGTGATTGATGGTAACCAACATGGCTCCAGCAAGGGCAGATCCTGCCTGACGAACTTGGTGGCTTTCTCTGAAAGAGTTACAACATCAGTGGATAAAGGAGGAGCAACTGATGTCATCTACCTGAACTTGTGTAAAGTGTTTGACAATGTCCTGTCCCCCTGCCATGGGCAGGAACACTTTCCTCAAGGGCTCAAGGCCCCAGCCACCCTGGCTTGACACACTTCTAGGCTTGGAGCCTCCCACAGCTTCTCTGAGCAACCTGAGCTCACCACCCCAATGCCTTGACTGTGTTTTCCACGGGTGGGATACTTGCTGTTTACCCAGTAACACTTCACATCTTTTGAAGCTCTGTGCTGCTGCCAGCCCCAGAAGTAGCACACAGCTAGCTGCTCCAAGAGCCACCACTTAAAACACTGAGTAAGCTGAGACTGAAGCTGGTGTGTTCTGTCAGGAGACAGAACTGCTGGCAAGTTGGAGGCATGGATGCAAACAAGCATCAGCTGAGTGACAATGCTGCCGGTTGTCTTGGCTTGTACTGTTTCCAGTCATGAGATTCTATACTTAGAAGCATGTGTGAGCAATGCTGTAGTGTTGTTCCTGTTGACCATGAGAAGCCCTTTATGTTGTTTACTGATTCACGTTTACAACACTAGTAACTTCTGAAGCTTTTTTGGGGCCCTTTTCTGCAGGAAGAGTCTGCGTAATGCTGTGTACAGAGAATTTCTTTCAGGCTTGCTGTTTAGCTTCATCCAAAATCATTCCTGTTCCAAGAGAATAATAATTAAAACCCTTACTCATTTTATATAGCTTTAATTTGCTGTATAACAGTATAATCTTAACCAATTGCTTTATGTTTGTTGGTTTTTTTTCACTTCTAAGAGGTGGTAGAACTCCAAGACCTTCTCAATTTGTGGCAGAGTTTTTCTACTGTCCTTCAATAAGGAGTATTTTAGGAGGGTAGGGCTTTGCTTGTCTAAACTGCCCTGGTGTGGTGCAGAATATAAGATGGGAAGTGAGAGATAGAAGGTGTTTTCATAGAATCATAGAATGGTTTGCATTGCTCAAAGCCATGTTGAGCCTGACCTGGAATATCTCCAAGGATGGGGCTTCAGCTACCTCTGTGGGCAACCTGTTGTAGTGTTCCACCACTGTCATGGTGCAGAATTTGTTCCTAACATCCGATCTAAATCTCCTCTAATTTCAAAACATCGTCCCTTGTCCTAGGACTACAGGCCTTTGGAAACAGTTTTCAGGTCCTTAGTGACTGTGAACATCTGTGATGGCTTCTTGCCAGTTACTTCCCATAGTTACAACACAAATATGTGAATATGAGACAATGGGGAAAGTTATGCCTTGGATTAGTGTCTCTTTATGTGGAGCATTTCCTATCAGATGGTGTGATAGCATAGTGTCTGTCACCTTTCTCTTTGTTGCTTGTTCACCTTGCAGCTCCATCCAGCTATGACAAGTATTCATGATGAGGAATATCATTGAGTGCTCTTCTCACCTTTGCTTGAGAGGATTAGTAGCCAGATGAATCACAGAATCACAGAATACATCTGCTTGAAAGAGACTTCAATGATCACCCAGTCCAACCCTCAACCCAGCATGGAAGGGTCAACACTAAACCACGTCCCCAAACACCAGGTCCACAAGCTGCTTAAACACCTCCAGGGACAGTGACTCCACCGTTGCCCTGGGCAGAACATTCCAATGTTTGAGAATACATTCAGTGAAGAACTGTTTCCTGAACCTCCCTTGGTGCAGCTTGGACCCATGTCCTCTTGCTTGACACCAAGGAAGAGGCTGCCCCCTGTAGCAATGTAACTTGCCTCACTGGGTGAAAAGCTCTGTTCCAGTCTGCTGCTTGTGAAGCTGTCTGATCAGGTACAAGGTGCCAATAAATTGGCTGGAATTGATCCTGATGTACAGCCTGGTGCTGTTCCTGGGGTAGCTTTGATTGCGTTTGAGGGGCGCTGCTATGCAGTGAGAGGCAACAGTGGGAACCACTTCAAGGTGGGTACAATGCTTTTATACAACACTGTGCTGTGTCTGGGCTGGTGTGAAGGTGCTTTTGTGTAGTCAGAATGCTATCAGTAAAGCAGAACCCAAACAAAAGAAAGCCCAAACTACAGGAATTTGATATTACAGAATCTATTCCTTCTTTGGCTGGTAATTACACTTTGGCATTCCCATGCTTCTCTGCACTCCGCATTTCTGGAATCTTGTTGGTATATGCCAACAGGGTTCATGCCTTCATTTGTCACCCTGAATTAGGAGAACAGCAGTGTACTTCAACTCCTATACCATACTATACACTATGCCAGTGGAATAGTTAAATTTAACTAGTATTATTAAAAGGGTAAAGCTTTTATTTAGAGAAGACATTACTACTCCCAGCACTGATGTGTGGGAGGGGAACAAATACAAACAAATGCAGTTCTACATACAACGTGATCTGAATTTGGGTCAGTGAGCCAAGAAACGAAGGACTAGCTTTGATACCTTGATGACAAGAGATCCAGTTATAAGCTGGAAGTTGCAGAGTCAGCACATCATCCTGGCTGAATTAATTTTGGTGTGTTCTGAAAAAAAAGGAAAAGTACTTGCTAAAGGAGCTGAAAGTTGCACAATGTCCTTAGCACTAAGAGTGATTTGAAGTGATGGAAAAGTTGAGTATGTGCTGACGAGCAAAAGTTCTAGCTTACTTCATTTAGATTCTTGAAGTGATTCATCTGATGTAGGAAACTCTCATTTTAGAGGTGAATCATGACAGATAATGTGTTATGTGAGTTGTTAAAGCTCAGTGCTGTGAGTCTTCACTGGAGAGTAAAGAATAAATGTTTGCCATTGCCTGAGAAAGCTCAGTGTGGGTTTTACTCCTAATTTTCATGTATTGTGCCTTGTTCATGTCTCTTCTTCCACCTACTGC